>NW_028230488.1:0-177699 GCF_043228905.1 Azolla caroliniana | reverse complement strand
AAGAGGGGATCTTAGGGAGCTATATATTGCAATTTGCTACTTTCCACCTGCCTATTCAAGGTTTGCACCTCTAGGTGAATCACCATATCGAACACTATATGATGATATCATAAGATTTGCTACTATGGGGGATATAATACTATTAGGAGATTTTAATGCACGAACCAAGGATGAACAAACAACTATATTTAACACCGACGAGGCTGGCTATGGAGAAGCTATGGCAGAAGAGGTTGGTCTAAAGAGAAAAGTTCAAGATATGAGTGCTATAATTGAATATGGAAAACACTTTCTAGCCTTGGGAAGCGCGCATGGACTTGTGATATATAATGGCTTGTCACAATGGCCTGGATAAGATGCTTTGACATGTTGGAACCCAAAAGGGGGTGCAAGCACAGTCGATTATCTAATGGGATCTCCATCTCTTTCGTTTCTTCAAATTACACATATTCCCCTCCACCTATTTACACTAATTTTTCGTATACTCCTCCCCCGCATTTTACTCATACCCTTCCCCCTACTTCCTCTATTATCCCTCCCCCATATTTCTCTAATTCCTCTATTAACCCTCCCCCTTCTTTCTTAATACATAATACCCTCCCCCCTCCAAAAATTAATACCACGCCCTATCCTTTTAATAATGTTAACACTACCCCTCCCCCTCCAAAAAATATTACTACATCATATCCCCACATAAATCATAGGCCTCATAATAGACACCATAATACTCAAAATCATTCACATACCCCCTCCTCAAACCCTCCCATAGCCCGACCAAAATACGTCTAACACGGTGTGCTAAACGTGTGAATAGACACTTTAGACACGCCATACATCCTAGAAAACGAATCTTCTACCTTCTCAATAGACAAACCTCAACCCCTGACACTTTTATGTGGTTGGGGAATACTAATAATAAAAAATTCATGTTTTACCCTACCTCTAAGAAAACCCGCAGGAATAGACCTAGGACTAAATTTTGGAAACCTTTAGCTTATACCCCTCGTACTAGTCTTAGTCTACATAACTTGTCCGCTTACACACTTAGTAAAAACGAAACACAATTATTAAACTTAGGACTAAAATACACCCCCCCCTTCCCCCCCCCCCCCACCCTCCCCTCAAAATATCCTTAAAGAATATACCAACCTTAGTAGATCACTACGCCTTAGACACTTCTTTAAAAATAATGATACTACCCCACCGAATCCCTTCAAATTACCTAACCCCAGCTGGAACCCTCCATCTAAATACCTTCCCTTAGAAACCCTTATTGAAAAATACAATAGTATCCTACAAGAACAACTACTAAACACTAAAATTAAGTATGTTAAACCCCCATACCACCTTCTCTTAGCCCTCAATAGCCTTAAGAGAAATACTAAAATCCTTATCTTACCCGCACTAGCATCAGAGGGATCGTCATAATTTGGTATGGTATGGTATGTTTGATTTGGTTTAATTTGGTATGGTATGGTATGTTTGATTTAGTTTAATTTGGTATGGTATGGTATGTTTGATTTAATTTAATTTGGTTTGGTATGCTATAGTATGTTTGATTTGGTTTAATTTGGTATGGTATGGTATGTTTGATTTAGTTTAATTTGGTTTGGTATGCTATAGTATGTTTGATTTGGTTTAAGTTGGTATGGTATGGTATGTTTGATTTAGTTGTATGGTATGCTATGGTATGTTTGATTTAGTTGTATGGTATGCTATAGTATGTTTGATTTGGTTTAATTTGCTATGGTATGGTATGGTATGTTTGATTTAGTTTAATTTGGTATGGTATGCTATAGTATGTTTGATTTGGTTTAATTTGCTATGGTATGGTATATTTGATTTAGTTTAATTTGGTATGGTATGGTATGTTTGATTTAGTTTAATTTGGTATGGTATGGTATGTTTGATTTAGTTTAATTTGGTTTGGTATGCTATAGTATGTTTGATTTGGTTTAATTTGGTATGGTATGGTATGTTTGATTTAGTTTAATTTGGTTTGGTATGGTATGGTATGTTTGATTTAGATTAATTTGGTTTGGTATGCTATAGTATGTTTGATTTGGTTTAATTTGGTATGGTATGGTATGTTTGATTTAGTTTAATTTGGTTTGGTATGCTATAGTATGTTTGATTTGGTTTAATTTGGTATGGTATGGTATGTTTGATTTAGTTTAATTTGGTTTGGTATGCTATAGTATGTTTGATTTGGTTTAATTTGGTATGGTATGGTATAGTATGTTTGATTTGGTATGATATGGTTTAATTATGCTTAATTCACTATGATATGGTTCAATTTGGTAGGATATTGGGTTGGTTGGATTGGGTTGGCAACACCTTCAATTCAATACCACAAGAATTCGTATTGGGTTGGTTGAATTGGATTGATTTGGTTTAATTTAGTATGGTTTGGTTTAATTAGGCTTAATTCACTATGATATGGTTCAATTCGGTAGGATACGGGCTGGTTGGATTGGGTTGGCAATACCTTCAATTCAATACCACAAGAATTCGCTATGTGAAAGACATGTTTCTCGAACTTCCATGTGACTCTGAGTCAAGCCAAATACCTCTCTTTTGTTTGCGCATTGCCAACATGAAAGGTGAACAATCTATATGTGTAAAGACAAAGGAATACATTCAAATAAATCCTTCGAAGATCGTAATAAAAACAATTGTAAACCATGCAGAGTTTTATGGCGGCCTAACCACATGTGTGCTAATCGTTTGCTAATTAAACAACACATTGCGAAGAAGGGGGAGGAGCTTGTTATTAAAAAGAAGAAGAAGAAAGGATTCAATGTGTCAAAACCAACCATGATGTTCACGCTTTTAGAATAGGATTGCAAATATGGGGATAATTGTTATATGACAATGTACTGTGTAAACAAACAAAGGTGAGTCATTGTGTCATCGGGGCAAGGATCAAAAACATCTAATTAATGCTTCTGTGTATGTGGCCATCACGATCATCCAGATATGTCACGACGCGACACCTAGTTTCATCATAAACAAAACCCTTGGCATAAAAACTACATAAAAACCCTAACATACCCTGAGACAGACATGCATCCACACATGCATGCACATGCACACATATAGAGAAAGAGTGAGAAAACTTGTGAAATTACTCGCAACTCTTTCATAGGACCGACTAATGGGAACACCGTTCACTTGTTGGATGAGCAAAAGGGTCTTTTGGCCACATGACACAATTAGAGGTTTCTACATATGTATGTAACTCACAATCTCTAGTTTTCGTGGGATTCGGCGGGCTCATAAAGTATATGTATGTTTGTATGTAGAAGGCTGGTGTTTATTTGCATCCAACTGATAATAAGGCTTGGTGAGGGAATCACGGTCACAACGGTGTAGGGCGCATTTCAGAGGCCAAGTGCAATTTGCACTATTAGATCTTTATCTAAAAGAGTACGGGAGTTTCCCATAGCCCGATTCTGACAACCTTTGTCATCAAAACATTAAAATTTCCACTACCAAAATAACAATTAATATAAATTTCAACCACAAAAAAACTAAAAACGTGTTTTGAAAATACTTAAAACTTCAAATTCCACACATTGCCAACCACAAAAAGTTTCTAAGGTTTGATTTTGGAGACCAAAATCTCCAAAGTTAAAGACCAAAAACATTTTGAATATTTTTTGTCATTGCATGTACTATATTATGACGATCCCTCTGATGCTAGTGCGGGTTTCACTATCCTTGATTAAGACATGCACAAGATCAGCATTAGATCAGTTCATTATTTGTCTCAAGGTAGTGTACTTGATAGTGAAACCCGCACTAGCATCAGACACATCCATTGATAAAAGGCGGTTTCTCTCGCCAACACTTATTTTGGGCAACAAGTGGGACCCCATGATTTTTTTTTGCGTGGAACTGACACAACAAATGGCGATAATGTGTTTGCGAGCCATGCCCATTTGCAACAATCAAACATTGACGGTCTCTTGCAACCACATTAAATATAACATTATACGATGCCCAACACTTATCAATGACTATGCCATTTGGCCCCACCTTAGACATCCTTGTGAATATGAAATTCAAGCAAGTTCCTAATGCACTTTGTTCATGATTTGACCCCTCATAATGAGGTTTGGGGCAAGGACAACACATAATGGCAACTCAATTTGATCTCTTTAAAATGTGGAGACGATTGCCCAAAAGTTGTTTTACGAAAATTGATCACACATTTCCAACATCCATTGATATTGAAGTATCAAGATAAATGGTCGTGGGGCAGGAGATCCATTTGAAAATGTAATCTCTCTCTTGCACATAACTGAGGTTGTCGTCCACGTTGTTGCTTTGCTTGGCAAGTTGCGTCCAAAGTAGATCAATGATCCAATACTTGCTAGAGAGAACATTTTAAAATTTCAAATATCCATTTCCAAACACTCAAAAACTTTCACAAAACCATCTACTTCTTCTTCTTCTTCACTCAACAGCAAACATAGACAGAGACACAGACACACACACTGTCTTCTTCTTCTTCTTCTTCTTCTTCTTCTTCTTCTTCAAAATGCCTTGGGCCTCTGATGCCAGAGCGTTGGCATCCTTCTTCGTTGGCCCATCTCCGCATGCTTCCAGCAGCAGGACTCCTCCATGCTCCCCCCGGCTACCTCTTCCTTCTCCTCCCCAACGCATCCACATGCGAAGATACAGAAGTTCCTTCTGCCTAACCGCCGCTTCCTCTGAACCTTCCAAAGCACACATAATCACCTCCCTCAAGGTCAATATATTTATTCTTCATGTTGTGATGTAAATAATTAAATAAATAAACATATATATGATGTATGATGTATGCGTATGATGCATGTGCATACAATGTGTATGCATGTGCATACAATGTGTATGCATGTGCATACAATGTGTATGCATGTGCATACAATGTGTATGCATGTGCATACAATGTGTATGCATGTGCATACAATGTGTATGCATGTGCATATAATATATATGCATGTGCATACAATGTGTATGCATGTGCATACAATGTGTATGCATGTGCATATAATATATATGTATATGCATATGCATACAATCTATATGCATATGCATACAATCTATATGCATATAATATATATGTATATGCATATGTATATAATGTATGTGTATGATGTATGTGCATACAATGTATATGCATATGCATACAATCTATATGCATATAATATATATGTATATGCATATGTATATAATGTATGTGTATGATATATGTGTATGATGTATGTGTATGATATATGTGTATGATGTATGTGTATGATGTATGTGTATGATGTATGTGTATGATGTATGTGTACAATGTATATGCATATAATATATATGTGTATGCATACAATGTATATGCATATGCATATGCATACAATGTATATGCATATGCATATGCATACAATGTATATGCATATGCATATGCATACAATGTATATGCATATGCATACAATGTATATGCATATGCATATGCATACAATGTATATGCATATGCATATGCATACAATGTATATGCATATGCATACAATGTATATGCATATGCATACAATCTATATGCATATAATATATATGTATATGCATATGTATATAATGTATGTGTATGATGTATGTGTATGATGTATGTGCATACAATGTATATGCATATAATATATATGTATATGCATATGCATATACATACAATGTATATCCATATGCATACAATGTCTATGCATATAATATATAATGTATGTGTATGATGTATGTGCATACAATGTATATGCATATGCATATACATATATATTATATGCATATCCATATGCATACAATGTCTATGCATATAATATATAATGTATGTGTATGATGTATGTGCATACAATGTATATGCATATGCATGTGCATACAATGTATATGCATATGCATATGCATACAATGTATATGCATATGCATACAATGTATATGCATATGCATACAATGTATATGCATATGCATACAATGTATATGCATATGCATACAATGTCTATGCATATGCATACAATGTCTATGCTGCATATGCATACAATGTATATGCATATGCATACAACGTCTATGCATATGCATACAATGTATATGCATATGCATACAATGTATATGCATATGCATACAATGTCTATGCATATGCATACAATGTATATGCATATAATATATAATGTATTTTTATGATGTATGTGGATGATGTATGTCCATACAATGTATATGCATATGCATATGCATACAATGTATATGCATATGCATACAATGTATATGCATATGCATACAATGTATATGCATATGCATACAATGTATATGCATATAATATATAATGTATGTGTATGATGTATGTGTACGATGTATGTGCATACAATGTATATGCATATGCATATGCATACAATGTATTTGTATATTCAATGGAAACTTCATCCGGATGTTTTAAATTCATTCCTGAACTTCTCTCGCAGACTGTTTGTTCTAGTATGGAGAGTGCAATAGAAGAGTCAGAGGTCTTCGAATTGACGGCAATCTCGCCTCTGGATGGGTGCTACGGTGGGCAGCAGCTGAAGAAGCTAAGGTCCTATCTGAGTCAGTACGGTTTGATCCGTTACCGAGTGCTTGTCGAGGTTTGATATTCCTCACCTTTCTTCTGGCTCTTTCAATACATCACAATATTGTAGACACATATGTACATATATGTGAATGTGTATACATATACATCTACATCTACATCTACATCTACATATACATATACATATACATATACATAATACACACACATACATATACACAATACGCACGCAAAGATGTATGCGATATAAAATACATAGTTAAACACAGAAATACACACATTAACTACTTATTTTCCTGCATTTGCAATTCTATCAAGGTCTGAGACATATGCATGAAAATAATATTGAAAATAAACAACAATATTATTCGGTCATCTATCAGATAGTTTGTGTGTTGTGGGATCATTTAGAGTGTTGGCATAGCAAATCTTGCAGGTGCAGTGGCTATTGAAGCTGTCTCAAATTCCTGAAGTTGAACAAGTGCCTTTATTTAGTGAAGATGCTCGACTATTTTTGGAGAGTATCGCTTTGAATTTCAGCCTGGCTGATGCCCGTGCTGTCAAGGGTGTTGAAAGAGTTACCAATCATGATGTAAAGGCCGTCGAGTATGTCTTAAAGGACAAATGCCGCTCACATCCTGAACTTGAGAAGGTACATGGTAGTAGCGTCAAGGTTGACTCCAAGAAAAAGTACATTTCTCTTTGATGGAAGGAATTTTAAGATCAAAATATGCCTGACTTTTTGCTTACTCCTCAAATGCCCTTGTTCTATCATTGAGAATTATATGCACTAATTGAGCAAATACATGGTCGATTCTTCCGTTTTGCCTCTGTATCAAGGGTCGCTCATAATGTTTTCCGAAATCTAATTAATGTGTCCTCTGCCTGTGGCACTAGGTGTTGGAGTTCATACCTTTTGCATGTACATCAGAGGAGATCAATAATCTAGCACGTGGATTGATGTTGCAACATTCTGTACACATAATACTTCTCCCAATTATGGCAGAACTTATCGAGTCGCTTCGTTCACTTCCTCGTGAGTATAGTGACATAGCAATGCTCTCTCGAACACATGGTCAGGTAAACAACCGATGCACCTGAAGTTGACATTTGAGAAGTAGTACTACCTGTGTGAAATTGATTTTATTCTGACTTGTAAAGAATGCTGACTCTCACTCATACAGTTGGGGTGTGTGGAAGCTGTTGCTTCCCACAGATTATGAATAATGTATAATAGTATAATTAAAAGTAACGTGATTTATATAATGGTTTATACAAGCGTGTAATATTTTTTCAATGCATGTAACAGCCTGCATCGCCTACTACTCTTGGAAAAGAGATGGCAAACATTTGTTACAGGCTCGAGCAACAATATCTGAAAATTTCTGCCACCAAGTTTCGAGGAAAGATTGCAGGAGCCGATGGGAATTACAATGCTCATGTTGTTGCATATCCTAACGTTAAGTGGGAAGTTATTGCAGAAGCTTTTGTCTCCTCGCTAGGCTTGGATTTCAATCCTTTTGTCGCTCAGGTCTAGAAGCTTTTGTTAAGCATTTAGTTCAAGTGTCTTCTACGAAGATTCAGTCTCTTTTGCTTGACTTAATTCCACGTTGTATTTGCCAGATTGAACCACATGATGACATTGCAGAACTGTTCGATTCTATTTCACGGTTCAACAATATTCTTCTTGCTTTTCATAGGGATATCTGCAGCTACATCTCTATAGGCTATTTGAAGCAGGTATATAATTATCCTTTAATATTATACCCTTCAGGGCATATGACTATATATTTGAAATTGCTTCTCTAATTTCATCCTATTACTGTAGTTAAAGGCCTCTATGGTACATTAAACCCGCGACTTAATTTTCTGCTTTTGGATTGTGTAGCGTGTCAAAGCTGGTGAAGTTGGTTCTTCAACTATGCCACACAAAGTAAATCCTATTGATTTTGAAAATAGTGAAGGAAATCTCGGACTTGCTAATGCTATTTCGTCACACTTCAGCTCAAAGCTGCCCGTCCCAAGGTGGCAGGTAAATTCTAGCCAATAAGAATTAGAAACAAAGGGAAATACTTATGGACTAAAATATGCCATGCTTGCATATCATATTGACAGCGAGACGTGTCAGACTCGTTTGTCCTTGATTATCTTGGATATGCTTTTGCTTACTCAGTCATTGCATATGAAAGCACACTCAGGGGCATCGGCAAGCTTCAGGTACTCCATTTTCACAGAACAATGTCGTTTTAATGCATTAGCAGAATGTGCATTGCTACCTTATGTATATGCTTGTTAGTGATGTGTCACTTGCACTTGGGTAGAAATTTGGAAACCCTAGAAAGTTCTACTAAGATCAAGTTACATGGTTGTTCCATCATACACGTGTGTGTATGATACATTGCATCGTAAGAAACCGTTAAGTGCTTGGGTATGTGCTACCATTGTCTGAACTAGTAAAGATGTGTTTTTTGTTGCCTGTTTTTATTTCTCATATGAAGAGTTCTATGATCCCCCGTGGATTTATATCATCTTGTTCATTGCATTTGAGCGTGTGTTCCTGAATGATATCAAATTTATTTGTAGGTGGAGCAAATGAATGATGATAAGGAGAAATGGCATTTACATAAAGAGGTTAAAGCAGATTCAACTTAGTCGGGAAATTACTAAAAAGAGCAATGAATGACATGGATGTGAAATAAAGGAGTTACAGCCAGATGGAAAAACTCTTTAGGCCTAGCCAAGGATGCTGATTTGGCTTCGTAAGAAACCTAGAGGATTTTTTAAGATTCATTACTTTTCTGTAGCCATTTATAAGACAAAGTAGGTGTGTAAACGGTATAAGCTCAAACTATTGCATAAATTTGAAAGAAACCCCGCTTATGGTATGGTATGTTTGATTTAGTTTAATTTGGTTTGGTATGCTATAGTATGTTTGATTTGGTTTAAGTTGGTATGGTATGGTATGTTTGATTTAGTTGTATGGTATGCTATAGTATGTTTGATTTGGTTTAATTTGCTATGGTATGGTATGTTTGATTTAGTTGTATGGTATGCTATAGTATGTTTGATTTGGTTTAATTTGCTATGGTATGGTATGGTATGTTTGATTTAGTTTAATTTGGTATGGTATGCTATAGTATGTTTGATTTGGTTTAATTTGCTATGGTATGGTATGTTTGATTTAGTTTAATTTGGTTTGGTATGCTATAGTATGTTTGATTTGGTTTAATTTGGTATGGTATGGTATGTTTGATTTAGTTTAACTTAGTTGGGAAATTACTAAAAAGAGCAATGAATGACATGGATGTGAAATAAAGGAGTTACAGCCAGATGGAAAAACTCTTTAGGCCTAGCCAAGGATGCTGATTTGGCTTCGTAAGAAACCTAGAGGATTTTTTAAGATTCATTACTTTTCTGTAGCCATTTATAAGACAAAGTAGGTGTGTAAACGGTATAAGCTCAAACTATTGCATAAATTTGAAAGAAACCCCACTTATGTACATTATGGATATCTGATGGTATTGTTCACCACAACCAATAATGCAAGAAAGCTAGTTGCATGAAGCAGTTGGTCGGAAGTAGCATGCCCAAATCTAAACATAAAACAAAGGGAAAGAGAAAAAGATTGATTTAGCTTGCAATACCACTAAATACTTTGAAAGGAAATCGGAAATAGAGTTCCATTCACCCTTATATACTTGCAATTTGTCAAGATGATTTAACTTACTAAAACGTTGTTCCAGAAACAAAAAACGTGAGTAAATGGCAAAATAACCTGTTGTCTTTCAAACAAACATTCCAGAAATCAAAGTTTGAACTTTGAATCTAGGTAGCTTCTAAATCAGGATAAATGTCTTTACAAATCAACGTCATTGGAAGACAGAAGAATCAGGTCTTTCTTAAGAAGAAGTAAACATGAAAACAGAAGAACTGGATCCTGTTTACGAGGAAATTGTTGAGCGGCAAGCTCAACCGGAGCCGGATTCGTATGCCGGTGAGCAAAAAGCCGATAAGCATGGGAGCCGGTTAACCGGATCCATCAGTAACCGGAAGCCTAGTAATCTACGGTATTACTAGGTAGTTATTGTCTTGGAGTGAGTGTTAGATGCTCGTGTGAGCATTGAAGTACACGGTACTTCTGTCAGTCCCATGAGGACTTGTATAAATAGCGTTGATGAGCGTGTTGTATGTACAGAGTGTTGATATAATTTTGAATATAGTTTTACGTTCTGCTCTCTCTGTCTCTCCCGTGTACTCTCTCACTCTATGTATCTTCTATTTTCTCTGTTCTTTCTATCGCTTCCGCAAGTGATCTTCTACATGGTATTAGATCGAGAGGGTTGAGAACCTCTGCAATCGACATTTACTTTCGAAGAGCAAACCCTAACAGGTCGTAAGAACAGTAGACAGAAAAAGACATGGACAGAGTTATGGCAAGTTCGATTCCCACAGAGAAACTCGACCGGACCAACTACGCGTCCTGGTCATACAAAATGCATCAGTACCTACTGGGGCATGGGTATTGGAGTTTTGTGGAAGGAACGAATGAAGTAGCGCCAGAACCTGCACACAAGGACTTTCGGGTATGGGAGCAAGGAGCGAGCCGAGTACTGTACTGCCTCGCGTCCTTTGTGCATGACCAGATGCTCGGCTACATTAGGGATGCAAAGACGCCGAAGGAAGCCTGGGAAAATCTGCGTAAGGTTTTCGCCGCAAGTACCACAACCCGTAAGTTGCAGCTCCGGCAAGAGCTGAACAACATCCGACAGAGAGACATGTCGGTCACGGACTATACCACCAAAGTAAAAGAGATTTGTGACGCACTCGGGTCTATCAACGTGACAGTGGATGAACACGAGATGGTACAAATCTGCCTTGGTGGTCTAGCGAAAAGGTGCAGGCCGATGCGGACAACGATCTGTACCTGGGAGAAACCACCGTCCTTCTTCGACTTGCAATCGATGATGATGGTCGAAGAAAACCACGTGAGTGAGTCTCGGACCACTCAATCGGACAGTCGGATGCTGTACATGGAGGCTGATAGACCCCGTGGGCGTGGGGGAAGAGGTGGGTCGGCACGCAATGGAAGCGGCCGGCAAGAGCAGGAACGAAGGCACAATGAGCGTGCCGACAGCATTTCCGGGACTTCCACGAGCAAGGGGAGTCAAGGCGGTGCCGAAATCCACCCCCATCAAACCGCGCATCCACCGGTCTGCTCCAGAGGCAGGTAGATACGGGAGAAAGCCGGCTCGTCATCCGTCGTTGTCCGATTCTTCGTCGGGCCCCAACCGATCGTCGTCGCTCTCCTCGCTCCGGCTCATCTTCATTCCGCTTCTTGAACGCCTTGATCCGCTTCCCGGCCACCAGCACCGCTAAGCGTGTTCCGTCGAGTTCTGGGAGGTGATACGTGTCGTTGCCGTTCGCGCTCGTCACCGTATAAGGCCCGAACCACCTCCTTGCAAATTTACGCTTCGCCTTATGCTGGTTATCGAGGCTGCTGTCGTAAACCAGCACCCAATCGCCTTCCTCGATCTTCTTGGGTCGTAGCCGGTGCGTCTGGTTGAACCGGAACTTGTTTCGTTCCCTCGCCGCACGCAGCTTCTCCTTCACCCTCTGTACGTCCTCTAGCCTCCGCTCGAGCTGTCGAATTGGCGCCGCCAACAGCTCCTCCCGGCTTATCTCGTCCTTCCAGTCTACCGCCGCCCACGAAGAGATCGTCCGCTCTACCGACATGATAGGCTTCTGCCCGTACATCAGTTTTGTCGGCATGAACCCCGTAGTCGAACTGTGCGTAGTTCGGTCCGCCCATAGTGCGTAAGGGAGGAGCCGCGGCCAATTCCCGACCTGCCCTTCACAAGCAC
This sequence comes from Azolla caroliniana, assembly GCF_043228905.1. Lineage (NCBI taxonomy): Eukaryota > Viridiplantae > Streptophyta > Polypodiopsida > Salviniales > Salviniaceae > Azolla > Azolla caroliniana. Next base: position 165,270 of record NW_028230488.1, on the reverse strand, counting down.
GTACTAATGCCTTCACGATAGACCCGTGACCACGTTCCACTTTCCCGTTCGCCTCCGGATTGTAAGCCGTAGTGAGGGAGAGTTTTACCCCTAGTCGGTCGAACAACTCCTCAGCTTCCTGTGCTTCCAGCTCTCCCCGATCCGCCACGATTTTCCTTCCTTTCCCTTCTTATTCCCTTCCTTAATTTTCACCTTCTCACCATCTTATATTTACTTACTTATAATTACATACCCTATCACTCATTCATTTCCCCTTATCACCATATCCCACTCACTCATCTGTCTTATCACCCTATCAATCTTCCTATCACCAACTCATTTCCCCCTTTATCACCACCCCCCCTATCATCAAGATCTTCCACCTTAAATCCTTACAGCCTTCCATCTATTTACACTCTTATTACACCCCACTCACTATGATTATACTTTCCCTCTTTCTCCTCCCTTCCCCATTCTCAACATCCTATATAAACCACCATTTGTATTTCCATGACCTTTTGCACTGATGAGGTCTAAGCGAGCGAAACTAGTTTGCTGCATAAGGTCTTTCCTTTCATTTTAATGAAAACTTCTTGAGTCTCTCTCTCTCTCTCTCTCTCTCTCTCTCTCTCTCTCTCTCTCTCTGTGTGGCTTAGAATATCTTCTTTGACTATTACATTATCTACTATATCACAAAGTCGCCCGCACTCCTTGCTACAACCGAACGGTTAATAACAGAAAAGGCTAGATCGTATTTTCTATGGAGGGCTTCATATTCATTTCACTCAACATCCCACATGTTGTGAGTCAAGATTACACGTCCTTGACACCCATTTCTGCAAATAAGACACAAACCACAACCCCACTTGCAAGCATCACGCCTAACACATTGTTTTTCATCATTTGGAACCTACATTAGTAAATTTTTTGCTTAAGGACGTTCCTCTCATTGACGGACCCCTCCACCGACAATTGTCATCCTCATCTTCACATTGTGAAACTCAAGCTCTAATTATTCATCCAAAGCTTCAATGCCAATTGTTTTTATGGCCAATTATTGGTTCAAGCTCAATGGCACACTCCCGGAATATGTGGACAAAATGGAATGAGGACAACAACAAACATTTTGTTGTTCCTCTTGCTTATTACCATGAGCTTTTTGAACTACCCCTCATCACACATCTCTCGCACTTTTACCTTGAAGTTCCATTGAACAACAAATTGATATGCTCTTATACCCAATGTTGTATGTTGACAACCAACAACTTGATTGATAATTGTGTCCCTAGAGTTGGGTCAAGCTCATTAGGTTCAAAACTTCCTTTTGAAGCCCCCCGATAAATAACCACCTTGGAGGGTTAACCTTAATTAGATGGTTGCGTCATTGATAAATTGTTCAACCGACTCTTGGCTACATATCCACCAGTCCCAACTTCTATCCTCTTCCACATAGATGAACATGGTAAGATTTTCACAATGCTCACCAAAGGTGTGCTTCACTCTCAACTAGTCAACTTTTCGATGTGATGCCCATGGTTGGGCATTTTGTGTGGATCATGGCATACTTCGTTGACAATCACCTCCAACAATTCACTTCCTCTCACTCCTATGTCTCCTACCCAATGCAAATGATTTTTTAAGAGAATATCTTCTACTAATTAGAGACAACCCATGATGGAGTTTCACCTTCAAAATTTAATAAGAGGCATTGCCAAACACCAAATGTTTGCCATGTGTATCTTCGTGACTTTGAGTTTATGATAACACTTTGATTGTCTTGCCCTACTTTCCTTTCAACAAGACACATTATTCGCCACCATGTTTTAGCTTTTGAATGTTCCACAATCTCCCCTTAAATTCCTTCGCATGCAATTGTGTCCCTTGTAAATATCTCCCCAACTTCAACAAATCTCTTATAGGCACACAATATATCTTAAAAAGCTCAAGATAAATCATACATTCATTCATACCTGTGTATCCTTGCTTGCTTGGTTGTTATTTTACGTTATATATCGTTCCTTGCTCAATAATTTGAAGCATCTTGTTTCTAACATAGGCGTTGGAGGTTTGAAATCTCACAAGCCAAGATACTGATTCACATATTCTTTGTTCCAACACCCCACGCGCTATGCATTCTTTGATATATATTGGATCATCCCACCCATTTCCTAGTCCACAATGTCAACGAGTTTCCACCTACACATGCATGCATACGATGCGCTTTTGTATAACACCCAAGTAAGATATTGAAACAAGTGGTTAGTTTGCCATATGTTTGAATGTCTGTTCACATAGTCACCATCCCCAAATCAAGGACACCATGATTTCCTCAAAGGATCTTATTGGAGAGGATCACGATGATAGTTTGGAGACACCTGTTTCGTGTCCAAATGATAAACTTGAGCTTTGATTTCTTGTCATCTGGGAGTTGACGCAAGGAGAGTTGGAGCAAATGTTATCGATCGGGCATACCAAGCTTTGTCATTGGATGGGCTAGTAGTAGTGTTGTATATGAGCGCAAAGAGTGAAACACTATTTGTCATTACTAAAATTGCCTCCAAAGTGTCATTGGTGAGCTCTCGAGGTCGATAATGCATCACAAGTGTTGTTAGATGTGGATGTTGCATCACCACCAACATAGGACATCCATCATGTTCTATTGTTATGGGGAGATGGATGGACTCCTTTGTGGTTGCCCCAATTGTTGTCCATGCATAAAAGAGTTGATAGTTGTGTCAATAATTATTGACACAACTATCAACTCTTTTATGTCAATAATTATTGATAGTTGTGTCAATAAAAGAGCCGCACTAACGAGTTTGGTTGATTCTTGTGTGTGATTGCCCGCCCACTTGCATTCGAAATGGTTCTCTTGTAAAACTTCTTAATAACTCCCTTGACTAGATACTAGATAGATAAGAAAGAAATGAAGAATGTATGTACATATGTATGTTCATGTATTTTGGTCTGCGTGACCGACCGACCACACAGAGATGATGATGATGATTTTGATGATGATGATATATGTACATAGATATATGAATAATGAATGAATTAATGTCCACGAGTGAGTGAGCAGCTATGGCTATGGCTATGGCTATGGCTATGGCTATGGCTATGGCGAGCAGTAGTATCCCAGCTTGGCAGCACCTGCAGGAAGGCGGCATGTTGAGCTCCTCCCTCAACTGCTGCACCTCTTTCCTCCTCAGGCGTCCCCTTTGCTGCCTCAATATCCTCTCACGACCTTGCAAGGCCACAACTAGCTGCAACTTGTTGTTCCAGCAGTTCGGTGGGAGAAGAAGAAGGACGTCAAGCCGCACTCTCTTCTGTAGCATCGCCACTTCCTCAACTGACGCCGAAAGTGGCCCAACTACTCCATTGCTTCCTCTCAGAAAAGCTTATCCCTTCCATGTCATCGAACAGAAATGGCAACATTTCTGGGAAGCCAACCAGACGTTCCACACTCCTGACACCGTCGACACTTCAAAGCCTAAATTCTATGTCCTCGACATGTTCCCCTATCCTAGGTATACACTCAGTCCTCATTCCCTCCAATTAGACACACTAACAAAATCTCTGGTAAACTTATGTCGAGATGCATCGGGTAATCCTCCTCCGAGAATGATATAGGATACATATGGGAGCTCACTTGCAGACAACATATGGGGGGATCACTGGGCTAGTGGAGTTTCATTGCTTTTCACAGAGGAGTTAGAACCTCTGACCCACATTTTTCATAGAGATGAGACTGGTCAATTCATGTGGGTCAGGCTGAGAGCAGATGGGGCACTTCTACCTTGTACATTGCTTTTTAAGTAGTGGCCTTTTATTTTGCAGATCTGCTTCTGCTTTCTTTAATCTTTTCTATGTGTGAAACCCCATATTTGTTTTTGGTTTCTATATCTTTGCCTTTAAGTATTTCAGAAAACTTTCGTTCTATCTTCTAGTTCTTACAAAGGTGATAGATGCTGTGGCCTAGATGACAAGACAATTTGCTATTGCCCAATCTATTTAACCCCATTCAAGTGTCCTGGCCAAGACTCCACATGTGTAGCCAACTGATTGACTTGTAGCATTGAGTGATGGAGAAAAATCAAGCTGTAATGGCCCTTCGTCGATAAGCTGTTGTGGCTGTGTTGTTGTCCGTCAACAACTTCTCACTATGTCTCTTGAATTCTTGTGAGAACAATCCTAAACACACTTGACCTTCTGTACTGGGTCAAAGCTTTGTTTAAAAAGGCAATGGTATCTCCCTCCTTTTTTTAAAACTAAAAACCAAAGCCATGACTAACTTAATGCTTTCCAATTTCACTCCCAATGGCGTAATTGGCAGATTTATTCTTCAATAGATTTGCATGCATATTTTCCTATCTCAATCTCTAACTGATTTGAAGAAGTCTTGAGCTACCCTATCACACTACAAATGCTTCCCTCTGTCTCTTGAGTTCTAGTAAGAAAAGACCTAGGCACCGTTGGTCCTAATATTCCATTACCTTACGTAGCGGGCCAAAGCCTTGTTTAAAGAGGCAATGGCATCTCCCTCTGATTTCATAAAAGACACTACAGTGTCAAACATAGCGTGCTTCGGATTCCACTCCTTGATGACATAATTGGCAAATTCTTTCTTCTAGAGGTATTCGTGTATATCTTCCTACTGTAATTGGCAAAGACGTTGGATACAGGTAGCATCTTCTCTATTATAAAGGCAAAGGCAAATAGAATGCATCTCCTAACATTAATAAATCTTCTTCAAAACCAACCAACAATCCAGCCCATAAAGATCTTACTTATCGCCATTGGGATAATTAAGTCCACATCCAACCTGATTGCTAGAAAATGAAAGGGATGATTCCACAAAGCCATCCTCAACCAACCCTAGGTTTGTATTGTGATCAAACACTAGATGTACTGCCAAAGAAACAACTTTCTTAGGGTGTCATCTTTAATTCTTCCCCTATGACTAGCTGAAGTGTATCCTCTCTTGATCATTGGATTATGGAGAGTGCTTGCACAAGTCATATGACTCTTGACAGGTCTATCTTGTGTTATATTCGACCTCACAGCTCACACATTTCTATTGCAGATGCCTCAAGTCCCGAGGCCTCACACATGAGTAATGTATTTTTGAATTCTCTTTCTGGTCAACAAACAACTATGATTCAAAATGTATTATCTGTACCTTGTCTTTCATCTAACCTACTGTTGGTGCTTGAGGCTTCATCCATGGGTAATGCATTTTGAATTTTCCTTCTAGTCAACAAAATGTATAATCTGAATAACTCTTAAGTTGGAGATGACATCAACAACCTACAAATTTCCACCAGTGATAAAAAGGAAATGGACTTGTGTCACCGTCACGGCTCCAACAGCTCATTACCATCCTCCAAGTCTCATCTACTATAACATCTGCATTGAAGTTATGTCGTAGTAGCTCAAGAAGATCCGTAGCTGTTGTGTGCTTGCTTTTGGGCATCACAACTATGACTCTCGTCATCCCAAATGGTGCATGGCCTTCCTCATTCAAATTTCTTCAATACCTCATGTGTGGCTTGTGCACATGGGAAGCACCACTGAGAACCATTTCTCTCTCAAGCAACTTATTGTGCCACATCCATTTTGGAGCTAGTCTGAGTTCACATACCTTCAACCAAATTTGAAGCACTCTCTAGGTTTCAAGAATGGGTGTCTCTAGTTGAAACAAAGACCTTCAAGAAGGTTAACAAAATCAGAGCTAACAATGGTGGTGAATTTATTTCATGTTCTGTTAGTATCTTTTCTTGGCAACAAGGTATTGCTTGTCAGTTTTCTGTCCCCAATTCTCCACAACAAAATTAGTAGTAGAAAGGAAGAACAAGACAGTTAAGAAATGGTGAGAGTGTTGTCTCAATCTGATCTTTCTCTCCATTTTTGGGTGAAGCTATCGACACAGCTGTCTATATCATCAACTATTCTCCTACTAAGGCACTTGCTGAAATGATCCTTGAAGAGGCATTTACAGGTCACAAATTCTTAGTTTCTCATCTTTGGGTGTTTGAATCTGATGAATATGTTCATATTTCAGATACTACACTTACTAAATTTGAATCCAAGAGTAAGAAATGCAAGTTTCTTGGGTATAGCAAGTAATCTATGGCAATGTGGCTGGCTTCTTTAACAAGGCACTTCCTAAGGACACAATTGATCAGCCCTTTATTCATCTCAAATTAGGAGCACCATTCTGGAGCCGAGGTGGTGGAGGATGACAGCCTTAGAACTAATCTTTCCCTTCTGCACACACGCACACTACACATTTCTCTCTCTAGATTCACTTTATTCCATCAATTATCTCATTTGACTTTCTAATCCTGCCAGTACTTCATTACAACATTTACTACATTGTTTTTTCTCCCCACTACTTTACGACTTTTACTCATTATGCTCCTAGGCACATGTTATCCCCTTTCATAAATGTATCAGTTACAAACCCCGCTCTATTTAAAGGCTTTGAGGCTCACTAAGAAATATAGTTGCTTTTTAGTATAATTTTCTCTGTTTGTGCTAGGCTCTTTGGCACCCTACTACTGTCATAACAGTTTCCTCAATAATTATTTTGATTTGTTTTTCCCAAAGACGAGAAAACATTTTGTTCCCAAAGATTTCTGTTCAGTTTATAGACTATTTTGGCCTCTTAAAATATGTTATATAGCTTTCTTTCTTTCTACTATGGTGTTTAGTGTGGGATATCTAAGTTTATTAATGCTTGATGATTTGCATTGTCATGAATGTTCGATAATGGGGCAGGTCTTCATGTTGGACACTCTTTCTTTCTTTCTACTCTGGTGTTTGATTATGTTATGTTTTGGTTTATCAACCCTTAATGATTTACATGGTCATGACTGTTTAACAGTGGATCAGGTCTTCATGTTGGACACCCTGAAGGTTATACAGCCACTGATATTATTGCAAGGTACAAACGCATGCAAGGGTTTAATGTTCTTCATCCAATGGGAATGGGTTGGGATGCTTTTGGATTACCTGCTGAACAATATGCAATTGAGGTAAAATGAAAGGTCATTGTTTGTGATATATAAGCCATTTGTTCAATTATGAGCATTTGCACATATGGTAATATATATATTTTATAATACTTGTTAGACAGGAGCTCATCCAAGTTTGACAACAAAACGTAATATCAGCAGGTTCCGCAAGCAGGTAGAACTACCTTGGCTTTGGCTTTTTTGTTATACTTATTCTATTTAATCCTTCATATTTTCTTCAACTGAAATGAGTGAGATGAGGTAATGTGTATGAACTACAATGTGGTACACATGGATGGAAAATCATGTTGTACCACTAAGGCAATAGAATAGATATTTTATTGTCCATGAGGAAGTGAATTTTGACGTATGGCCCATGGGATCAAATCAACATATCATGTTGTATGTGACTCCTTCCTAAGAAGGGGGGTTATTACGTTGGAGTAAAAACTCTAGATGTGAAAATAATGCACGCATATTTATGCTCAACATTGTTGATGGACATTTGAGTATGAGACTTACATTATCATACCCGTCTAACAAGTCATCATATTTCTCGTGAATTACCTTATACACTGAGCATGGGATAAGTATGTAACTGATTCAGCCTCCTCAGGTTTTATTGCATACCTTGCATATCTACATATTTGGGTGATGGATGCCATGATGCTACATCAACACTTAACTTGTGTGAGCAAGTTTGAAGAGTGTTAATGTTCTCTGGGCTCATGGGGATAGTGAGATGTGATAGGATACATTCTGGCATTTTTACCCTGTATTGGTGACAAAATTGGGTTAATATTTGCAATATTCCAATTTCGACATTTTAGCATCTTGCCACTTCATCCTTACTGCCTCTAGTAATCTATCCGTGCTGATCACATGCTTCATAGCATCACTTGAGAGCACCAACAGATCTTTTACTACCCATCTCATAAACCATTTCATCATGTCAAGCATCCAACTAGATAAGAAGATTTTGCTCTTCTTGGTTTGTGTACCTTGCATCCTATGTTCCAGCTTGTTTTGGCAATTTATGGCCAGGCATATTCTTGGCTTTTGTGATATACTTGAATACTCTTTGCATGGCTTGTACCTCTATAGATCACTTGTTTCTAATAGCTTGTCAAGTTATAATTTATGGATTTTATCTAGTTCATTCCATGCACTAAGTGAGATAGTGCCACCTCACACTCTCACTCCATAACACAACATTTGGACCAACATAGCATTGAATAACATTATCTCACTTCCCATCTTCGAGTATCACTTTGGTTGCATTGATTCTCAAACATATAATAACTATTCTAGCACACTTGAAGCCTAGACTCATAGCATACATTCTATCTATTTGTCGATGGAACTTTAATACATTCCAGCACACTTGTCATAGCATACATAGATATTTGATGCTTTGCACCACTTGTTTTGGTTCTAACTTCTCTCTTGCATGTAAAGTGGGGTAATGTCTGAGTTGTATCACCTTTATTGCCATCATTAACAATAGTCCATTGATTTGACAAAATGTATCCAAATACATCAAGTACGTATTGCATATCATCCAAAGTATATTGGAATAAAACTCTTGGGATTAAGGGCCCTTTAGGTTTCTCTAACTAAACTAGAAAAATGTTTTTATATTATTTAATATTTTCTATTTTATGTTAAAGTTGTACAGTCTCGTTTTCAGAACTGTACTACAACTTCTAAAAGAATATTCTATACTTTGAATGAGATACTTGGACAAGATTCCCACTCAGCATAGAATAGGTATTTATGAGGCCATGACTTAGCTGTCCCATCAGCATTTAAAGCACCTTTTCTAAAAGCATATTCTATGTATCTTGGATAGCGCATATATATATATGTGTGTGTGCACTCCTATCTTGTATGTTTTTTCAATGGTAGGCTTTTATTTTGTAAAAATACTTCTACTTCTTTAATCCCTCCTATGTGTTAAACCCCATAATTGTTTTAGTTTCTATATCTCTACCTTTAGATATTTCAGAAAACTGTCATTCTGTCTTCTAGTTCTTTACAAAAACATCATTAGCATATAGGAGAGCTCATGTATGAGTTTTAGGCCATCCGATTCTTTTTCTTTTGCAACCTTACTTTACTATTTTTTCAATTTTAACGATGTATAGACCAAAGAGTGTAAGAGAGAATGGATACCCTTGCTTGATACCCATGATGCTCAAAACGTAGTTTGGCAAACCACTATCTACTTTCAATTTGCACTTAACTTGCTCATATAGGTTACTAGTGGGATATCGATGCATAGACCAAAGAGTGTGGGAGAGAGTGGACACCCTTGCTTTGACCCCTATTTTGCTCAAAAAGTAGTTTGAGAAACTACTATCCATTTTCAATTGGCAACTTGCTCATACAATTGTGCTACAACTGCTCTATACACTAATGACATTCTTATCTCTATCATTCTTTTCCCAAGCTCACTCCCTGGTATAGTGTCAAAGGCTTTCTTGAAGTCCACAAAACAACAATATAGCGTTTTCCTTTGAAGTTGAATTTTTACCATAATAAGTTTTAGTTAACGAAATGATCAACAGTTAAATGTTTTGGTCTATGAAGGGAAAATGGTATATGTAGGAAACCTGAGAAACAGATGATAATGCCAAGTTTTTATGCAACCGATGATAATGCAATAGTTAATCGTAAAGGAAGGGTCTCATGTCTGGAGAATAGGCACAATAATGGGGGGTGTACCCTGAGTCTCAATAAACCCTCACACATAGTTCTATTAAACATCAAGTACAATCAGTGTGTGTTCATGTGTCCAGCATGTAAGATGACTGGAATCTTAAATTTTTTGAAAGTACTCTCTCTGGATCCATTGGGGAAAACAGCAAACAGTAATAATTTTACTAGGCTCCAGATTTCCAAAGGATTAGAGTGAGCTCTCCCATGTAAGAGTTTTTAGATCTCTCTCATGTACACCCCACATGTCTCCTACATAGCTTACCATTAGTTGAGGGCGCTTTCAACGATTTTAATCCGTAGCCAGATTACATCTGTAGTCAGCTTTTCATAGATCCCTTTTTTGCATTTAATAGACAAGTTTTGTTAATATCAGCATTATTGGTTTACCCATTAATTTAACAGACGTTCAACATTTAAGTTCTTGTTGCCTACAGGTATGTTTGATTTGGTTTAATTTGGTATGGTATGGTATGTTTGATTTAGTTTAATTTGGTTTGGTATGGTATGGTATGTTTGATTTAGTTTAATTTGGTTTGGTATGCTATAGTATGTTTGATTTGGTTTAATTTGGTATGGTATGGTATGTTTGATTTAGTTTAATTTGGTTTGGTATGCTATAGTATGTTTGATTTGGTTTAATTTGGTATGGTATGGTATGGTATGTTTGATTTAGTTTAATTTGGTTTGGTATGCTATAGTATGTTTGATTTGGTTTAATTTGGTATGGTATGGTATGAAGGGCAATGTGAAAAATACTTTTTGTAATATTTGAAAATACCCTTTGTAAATTTGAAAATATTACAAAGTGTATTTTTCACGTGTTTGGAAACCCATGCATATGTAGCGGAATCTCACTATATGCAATATACTTCACTAGTTTCCCCAACCAAGAAGTTACAATGTTTTTACTCGAAATACATCGCAATAACGAATGCCATATGGGAAAAGTTTGCATGAGAATGTAAATCTATAGAGGCACCTCAACATGTACAAAGCTTAATAACGCATAGATTGTTGATGATTACATCCTTTATCCGAACTCGGAGAAAAGCGATATTTATCTCTCAACTTACCCTTTTCCAAACTTCAACAAACATTGCATGTCGTCTATTGTAGACTCTGTAAATACTCTTGAAACACCATTTGCGAATTCCAATGCTTTTGATTTTGCTGCAAGTACGTTGAGAAATCCAATCCCCAAGCTCTATTTTTTGAAGAATCCCATTTATAAAAAAGATGACTTTAAAATAGAAGTTGGCTCTTGAAATGTCAAGCACGAAAAGTTGTAATACAACCATTTAAAAACCTCTTGAAATCGTCCTCCATAGAATGGAAATGGTAGAGATTGCCTCATTGTATTAGTATGCAAGCGATGTAAAGAGGCCGACTCCACGATTTATCCAATGTGATTGGGGCTTATCAGTCGGCAATTCCAAATACATCACAAAGTTTGTTGAATGACCAGTTGTTGACAAAGTTCCTGCACATGGTAACATTTTTAACATTCACACAAATACAAAAAGAGAAGTTACAAGAATAATTTTACTTGTTAGCTATATTTTGAGAGAGAGAAAGATATATTAGCTTCTTTTAAGAGAGAGAGAGAGAGAGAGAGAGAGAGAGAGAGAGAGAGAGAGAGACCTGCACGTAATAATGTCTTGTAAACAGGACATTCATAGATACCGCTCTCTGGAGGTTTTCTGAACTGCACAGGCTTTAGCCACATAATCGGGAGCTCACTATATAATTCCTTTGGTCTAGACTCTGTCAACATATGTTCTTGATAATCCCAACGACATCCTTCAAGAAATAAACCTCGGATATAACATCCATCTTCAGGTGGTTTTTGGATTGTTTTAGCTGTTTGACTATCTTCAACGATGAAATCAAAGCCAACAGTATCGATGGGATATCTATACTTTCTTGCAAAATTCTGAAGGGTTCCTGTCAAGAAGGCCTGAAAACAAGGTTCCCATTTACTCTTAGGCGTCAAATTGACATTGTTGAGTACACTTGTGTAGGTCACGAAACATTTCATTTATTGTTTTTTGAACATAATACTGAACGTAATACTGAAGTCCTACCTGAGGGAAAAAGAACCCAGATATCCAGTATACAGCAGGGGCCCCCTTATCTATCCATTCTTGTATGAATTCTGTTCTCTGAAGGAGATCTATCACCCATGAAGCAAGTGGCTTTAATGATGGATAGGCTTTGCTTGCCCAAAGGTCTGGAACCTGAAAATTTTAATATAATTAAGGTCATTTCCATGCGGCAAACGACTATTGTGAATAAACTAAACATACATATTGAGAGTGGTGATAACCTGATTGTTGAAGATGCTAGTGCAAAGCATTTCCAAGTCAGGAGACATCATCACTAACCCCTTCAGTGCTTTTAGTACTTCTCTCAAGGAGACCCGCATGACATTGAGCAAGCCATTGTATCTGATGCATTCTTGTGTCAGAACTGTGTTCATACTCTCTGTATACATTGTTGGATATTTGCGTAGAACATCTTCAACATCATATATAGGGGGTAGCTTAGCAAGAATATCCTGGCATGACTTCTCAATGGTCTCCTCTCGTGACATGCCACCTGTTCCAGTCGCTCTTTCTCTTGGTTGAAATGATAATAATGTGTTAAAAACATCATATGATTCATTTTGATCACATGTGATGTCAGCATTCTCATGAAGACCAAATATCTCTGGCTTTGGCGCCAGTGGAAGCTCTTTAATGTATGCGGCAAATCCATTGACATTTGTTGCATCAGGGATAATATATACTCCAGACTCACTGAAGCTGTGTTTTGTTTCAACTATAATCTGCATCAGAGTTAAGTAAATTGAATGTCAAGATTGCTTCTTTGTCTGTAAGACTAATTATATAAAGACATTTCTTTGCTTGTGTGATAAGAGACAGTAGAAAACCTCTGGAATAATAAACTTGAGAAGCAGATTATTCATAAGTCGCCTATCCTTATCATCCGTGACACGACCACCATAGTTGATTTCTCCACAAAGAAACCGGATAACCTGAATATCGACACATCCAATCAATGACAAAACAAAAATTTCTCTTGCTATGGCGAATCAGGATAAATAGTGTAGGAAACTACCTTATACGGAATTTCGTTGTATTCGTTTAGAAACATCCGAATTTGAGTCTGGCAAACAGCTAGATCTCCATCTGTGAATTCATACCTTATATTCCATCCTAAAGCACCAAATTTCCTTCTTTCTTGAATAACAGCATGGAATAAACATGTCGCAAACAAAAACTTCTTCCATACATCTGGTTTGGCACAGTCATTCAGGACCTTGTCAGTATATCTCATGTATGACCGCGCTAGGTTTGACTTCAAACCCTTTGGAGGTTCCAAAGTCATTTTTACACCATTTTGAAGAATTGAAACAGGGAAATCAGGACTAGGCATGCTGGTTAACCAGAGCCGAAAGTCTTTATGCACCTGAGTGTATAAACATGAAATATTAAAAGTAAGAACAAAGAAATTCTCAAATCTGGTTCAAAGAAAAATCTGAATTCTATAGTACTACCTTTTCTGGATCGATGTTATCAACAATACGCTCAAGAGCAGGCATCCATGATTGTGACAAGTGACAATTCTGAAGGCATACCCACATGCCACGATCCATCCCTAGTTCAAGAAGCTTTTCTGCTTTGGGTCCTTGACCTTGTCCAAGAGAAACCTAGGAATAAAACACAGAAAAAGCAATGATATGTAAGCATTTTAAGAGAGAACTGGGTTTCTATATTTGTAATCATCTGCCACCAGCTTGCCCAAACTGAGTTTCTCCATAACATGTATTTTAAACAAAGGGAGTTCTATGGATTCAATACCTTCTCAAATTTCTTAGTAAACCGAAGGTCTTCTGCTAGCTTCAGGAGATCAGCCATGGGATCAGCTCCAGAAGAAAGCACAAAAATGAGCGGTGATGAAGGAGACCCATCTTTATAACATCCAGCAAGGTCAAATGCAGGTGGCTCGATAAAGCGCTGACCTAGGTTTTCCGATACAAAATCCTATAGAAAACATTTGGTTATTATTTTCAAATTAGTATGAAATATATGTAGAGAAGATTCGGTAGCTTAACCATTCCATTGATGGATACCTAAACCAATGAATCAAGATTAACAAATGAATCAAGGCTAGTCAGTACCTGTATTCCCAGAAGTGCCTTATCAACACGGATACACCGAAGTATGAGCAATTTTTGCAGTTTGTTTAATTTGTTATTCCAGTCTTCTGGAAGTGGTTCTTGATGAGCTTCTGAGCTATCAAAAATCCTTTTATAATGTGATATGTTTTCAATAAAATGCTGCTCAAAACCTTTGAGATTCTTTGACTGGCTAAGCTGTAATATCTCAATCCATGACTGCAGAACCAAACTTCTGGTAAGATGCTTAACAAACATACAAACATGTTCAAGAGAAAGATCACAATATTTCTTAAATACCTTGTCAGTCAGCCATTCTGGAGCAGGGTTAGGCTGTGACATTGTAGATGATGTGGCTCCTGCGAGCAAGAACCGCCACTCAACAGGATCTACACATCCCTTTTCCTATATCAAAAAAGAAGCTGCATCTTATTAGCTAAAAAACAATGGCGCGGTCACATTGCCTTCTGCATCTATTGCAAACAATGAAGTGAATCCAGTAATTATTAGCAATTTTTGAGAATCAAGCTCAACTTGTCTGAACATGTGCTTATGAAGAAAAACACACTTTATTGTAATCTGTGTGAACTATGTAGTTACACGAAGAACTAGATTGTGATGTCTAGTTAGTTGTCACGTGTAAATGTGGTCCACGAATATAAGACACTCGAGTGGATATCTTGATTAGATTCCCAACAATCACTTGAGGATTTGTATATAAAACCCTCTTGACGCATTGTGTTTAGTTGATCTTTAGTTGATTAATATAGTTTTCTCTTCAGTGCATAAGCTGTCATCCCCCTATTGTGTATTTGATTATTTATGCTTATTTTCTCTGATTCCTTCTCTTGCTCACACACCCACTCTCACACACACACTACGCACTCTACGAGAGTTAGGTTCTTTACAGCAATCAGTTACATCTATGGAGTGAGGATGGAAAGAAAGAAAGCAAGCTTTTATTAAAGTTTTTTACAATGCCAAAATGGCCTTTTGAGTCCAATCCAGAAATTTTATCTAATACTATTGTCTCATTTTGACTATTTCACTAGTAGAGCATGTGGTTGCTAGTACCACCAACATCCTCAATCTAATTAGAACACCAAACATTGACTACAAAGCTGTTATTACACTGGGAAAATGGAAAAGATTTGAAATAAACTCAAAACTTTGGAAAATATCTTCCTACAGCTAGGAAATTAACACTGGAATGACGGCAATGGTCTAAGTAAAAACGGATTACATAGGTATAGTATGAAAAGGGTGCCTGATTCTACAGCTTGAAATCTAGAACTCTCAAGCTACTTAACATGGAAAAAATGGCCTGTGTTGCATGTTTGCCCCCATGAAAGCATTTTATCCTATGGTGTCTCAGTAAGATTGGGAAATAGTTATTAATATATCTTTCTTTACAATTCCCATTTTCAACATGAAGCAAAATAGGTTCTGGGAAAAGACACATAGACAGTAGTGGAAATATAGGAGATGCTCAAACCTGTAAAATCTTGATACATAGCATTAGAGAGAACATCAACTTATGCTTTTCAAAGAGCGACCGGCACACATTCACATAAAGCAAATATGTAAAATACTCATTTAAATTTTGCACTCTCTTCTCTATTATTGATGCTTGCGTAGCACCATCCATAGCTCGATTGAACAATGATATGAACCAAGTTAGGCTATATTGATACATGGGATCAACAGAAACCAAATCTGATATACAAAAGAACAATTGTGATGCTCTTGTTGCGACTTTACGGTAACCCTGTAAGACAAAAACAGATAGATTTCATCAGCGCTAACAATTTTGGGATTCCATTTAGAGCATAATATTGAGCAATAATACATGCCTCTCTTGTTTCATCAATGGCTATTTCTGTTTTCTCAGCTTCTGCAACCTTTATTTTGATAACATTTGATGTTACCTTTGACTGAGCAAGAGTATTGATAAGGACTTCATCATCCAGAATGTTTCCCTGAAAATAATTATGCATAGATATGAAATTTCATTATCATGCTATCAATAGATTACTTATTAAATATTAAAAAATTGAATAACTGAAAAGCCTGTCACAGATTTTTAGAGGACACTAACTTGTGCTTTTGACAAAAGATGAAGAATTTGTGACTCAATCTCTTTAAGTTCCCGTTTCATATTTGCATTGGAAATAGTTAGATGATTCTTCATTTCAGCAAGATCTGGTCGTTCTTTTGTCACAACCTGTCCTAGAAGTTGCTCTTCAAGTCCTTCTTGTGTAACAAAAAAGTTGAGTAGAGTAACCTTGACACTAACCTGTATGAGAAGCAAAATATTTTTATACCTGTGAAGAAAACTATGCTACCCACATTGATGTCTCTACCTAGAACAATGTAAGGACTACACGCTCCCGAAAACAACGCTCGGCCACAACCGAGTCTAGGATCAAACACAGAAAAATGGGTAATGTATGCACGACACAGTAAAGAGAAGAGCACATAGGATGTTTACGTGGAAAACCCAAACGCGGGAAAAACCACGGCAGTCCACAGACTGCAAACTATCACTATATTACAATATACAATAGATGAACACAGAGGCAACGACCTCTTGTTCACTGTCTTCGCCACAGGTGGCGGTTACAACAGAGACAACATCCTCTTCGGCTCACTCTCTCTCTCTCTCTCTCTCTCTCTCTCTCTCTCTCTTCTCTCCCGAGTGTAGGGTTTATGCTCTGCGTTTAGGGTTTTGGGTTTGCGTTTAGGGTTCTGACTCTGTCTGTCTTTTTTGAAATGTCTGTCCTCTGTGTTTTCTGCAATGCCTGATCTTGTGCGTTCTCTTCCAAATTTGATTTCCTGTATCTTCTGCCAACTCTGTTCCTGTATTCTTTCTGCCCCGTAGTAATTTCTATTCTTTCTGCCCTCAACATCTGACACCATAGAGTCCGAAGGGACAGACACTGAAAAGATGGATCTTAACACGCATGACGAGGGTCCAAATCTATTGAAGACCACAAGAAGATATCATAGACGAAAAGGACGGGACCTGAATAGCGTCAGAAGGGCGCATAAGGAACCTAGAATGCGGGCCCCATCCGACATTCCATTCGATGTCGAAAATGGGAAACATGATCTTTTACGCCATTTGATTGCGCAAGAGATCAACCTTATTAGAGAAGATATTGAAATAGCACTAAAGGAAGAAATGAGGAAGCACTAGAGGTTCGGGAGGAGTGGCTATGCTATACAAAGAGGAGCTCCATGGTAGAGTGCATGTTGTACATAAGGATGTGGATGCACGTTACATGTGGATATGCATAAAAAGAGGGGATCTTAGGGAGCTATATATTGCAATTTGCTACTTTCCACCTGCCTATTCAAGGTTTGCACCTCTAGGTGAATCACCATATCGAACACTATATGATGATATCATAAGATTTGCTACTATGGGGGATATAATACTATTAGGAGATTTTAATGCACGAACCAAGGATGAACAAACAACTATATTTAACACCGACGAGGCTGGCTATGGAGAAGCTATGGCAGAAGAGGTTGGTCTAAAGAGAAAAGTTCAAGATATGAGTGCTATAATTGAATATGGAAAACACTTTCTAGCCTTGGGAAGCGCGCATGGACTTGTGATATATAATGGCTTGTCACAATGGCCTGGATAAGATGCTTTGACATGTTGGAACCCAAAAGGGGGTGCAAGCACAGTCGATTATCTAATGGGATCTCCATCTCTTTCGTTTCTTCAAATTACACATATTCCCCTCCACCTATTTACACTAATTTTTCGTATACTCCTCCCCCGCATTTTACTCATACCCTTCCCCCTACTTCCTCTATTATCCCTCCCCCATATTTCTCTAATTCCTCTATTAACCCTCCCCCTTCTTTCTTAATACATAATACCCTCCCCCCTCCAAAAATTAATACCACGCCCTATCCTTTTAATAATGTTAACACTACCCCTCCCCCTCCAAAAAATATTACTACATCATATCCCCACATAAATCATAGGCCTCATAATAGACACCATAATACTCAAAATCATTCACATACCCCCTCCTCAAACCCTCCCATAGCCCGACCAAAATACGTCTAACACGGTGTGCTAAACGTGTGAATAGACACTTTAGACACGCCATACATCCTAGAAAACGAATCTTCTACCTTCTCAATAGACAAACCTCAACCCCTGACACTTTTATGTGGTTGGGGAATACTAATAATAAAAAATTCATGTTTTACCCTACCTCTAAGAAAACCCGCAGGAATAGACCTAGGACTAAATTTTGGAAACCTTTAGCTTATACCCCTCGTACTAGTCTTAGTCTACATAACTTGTCCGCTTACACACTTAGTAAAAACGAAACACAATTATTAAACTTAGGACTAAAATACACCCCCCCCTTCCCCCCCCCCCCCACCCTCCCCTCAAAATATCCTTAAAGAATATACCAACCTTAGTAGATCACTACGCCTTAGACACTTCTTTAAAAATAATGATACTACCCCACCGAATCCCTTCAAATTACCTAACCCCAGCTGGAACCCTCCATCTAAATACCTTCCCTTAGAAACCCTTATTGAAAAATACAATAGTATCCTACAAGAACAACTACTAAACACTAAAATTAAGTATGTTAAACCCCCATACCACCTTCTCTTAGCCCTCAATAGCCTTAAGAGAAATACTAAAATCCTTATCTTACCCGCACTAGCATCAGAGGGATCGTCATAATTTGGTATGGTATGGTATGTTTGATTTGGTTTAATTTGGTATGGTATGGTATGTTTGATTTAGTTTAATTTGGTATGGTATGGTATGTTTGATTTAATTTAATTTGGTTTGGTATGCTATAGTATGTTTGATTTGGTTTAATTTGGTATGGTATGGTATGTTTGATTTAGTTTAATTTGGTTTGGTATGCTATAGTATGTTTGATTTGGTTTAAGTTGGTATGGTATGGTATGTTTGATTTAGTTGTATGGTATGCTATGGTATGTTTGATTTAGTTGTATGGTATGCTATAGTATGTTTGATTTGGTTTAATTTGCTATGGTATGGTATGGTATGTTTGATTTAGTTTAATTTGGTATGGTATGCTATAGTATGTTTGATTTGGTTTAATTTGCTATGGTATGGTATATTTGATTTAGTTTAATTTGGTATGGTATGGTATGTTTGATTTAGTTTAATTTGGTATGGTATGGTATGTTTGATTTAGTTTAATTTGGTTTGGTATGCTATAGTATGTTTGATTTGGTTTAATTTGGTATGGTATGGTATGTTTGATTTAGTTTAATTTGGTTTGGTATGGTATGGTATGTTTGATTTAGATTAATTTGGTTTGGTATGCTATAGTATGTTTGATTTGGTTTAATTTGGTATGGTATGGTATGTTTGATTTAGTTTAATTTGGTTTGGTATGCTATAGTATGTTTGATTTGGTTTAATTTGGTATGGTATGGTATGTTTGATTTAGTTTAATTTGGTTTGGTATGCTATAGTATGTTTGATTTGGTTTAATTTGGTATGGTATGGTATAGTATGTTTGATTTGGTATGATATGGTTTAATTATGCTTAATTCACTATGATATGGTTCAATTTGGTAGGATATTGGGTTGGTTGGATTGGGTTGGCAACACCTTCAATTCAATACCACAAGAATTCGTATTGGGTTGGTTGAATTGGATTGATTTGGTTTAATTTAGTATGGTTTGGTTTAATTAGGCTTAATTCACTATGATATGGTTCAATTCGGTAGGATACGGGCTGGTTGGATTGGGTTGGCAATACCTTCAATTCAATACCACAAGAATTCGCTATGTGAAAGACATGTTTCTCGAACTTCCATGTGACTCTGAGTCAAGCCAAATACCTCTCTTTTGTTTGCGCATTGCCAACATGAAAGGTGAACAATCTATATGTGTAAAGACAAAGGAATACATTCAAATAAATCCTTCGAAGATCGTAATAAAAACAATTGTAAACCATGCAGAGTTTTATGGCGGCCTAACCACATGTGTGCTAATCGTTTGCTAATTAAACAACACATTGCGAAGAAGGGGGAGGAGCTTGTTATTAAAAAGAAGAAGAAGAAAGGATTCAATGTGTCAAAACCAACCATGATGTTCACGCTTTTAGAATAGGATTGCAAATATGGGGATAATTGTTATATGACAATGTACTGTGTAAACAAACAAAGGTGAGTCATTGTGTCATCGGGGCAAGGATCAAAAACATCTAATTAATGCTTCTGTGTATGTGGCCATCACGATCATCCAGATATGTCACGACGCGACACCTAGTTTCATCATAAACAAAACCCTTGGCATAAAAACTACATAAAAACCCTAACATACCCTGAGACAGACATGCATCCACACATGCATGCACATGCACACATATAGAGAAAGAGTGAGAAAACTTGTGAAATTACTCGCAACTCTTTCATAGGACCGACTAATGGGAACACCGTTCACTTGTTGGATGAGCAAAAGGGTCTTTTGGCCACATGACACAATTAGAGGTTTCTACATATGTATGTAACTCACAATCTCTAGTTTTCGTGGGATTCGGCGGGCTCATAAAGTATATGTATGTTTGTATGTAGAAGGCTGGTGTTTATTTGCATCCAACTGATAATAAGGCTTGGTGAGGGAATCACGGTCACAACGGTGTAGGGCGCATTTCAGAGGCCAAGTGCAATTTGCACTATTAGATCTTTATCTAAAAGAGTACGGGAGTTTCCCATAGCCCGATTCTGACAACCTTTGTCATCAAAACATTAAAATTTCCACTACCAAAATAACAATTAATATAAATTTCAACCACAAAAAAACTAAAAACGTGTTTTGAAAATACTTAAAACTTCAAATTCCACACATTGCCAACCACAAAAAGTTTCTAAGGTTTGATTTTGGAGACCAAAATCTCCAAAGTTAAAGACCAAAAACATTTTGAATATTTTTTGTCATTGCATGTACTATATTATGACGATCCCTCTGATGCTAGTGCGGGTTTCACTATCCTTGATTAAGACATGCACAAGATCAGCATTAGATCAGTTCATTATTTGTCTCAAGGTAGTGTACTTGATAGTGAAACCCGCACTAGCATCAGACACATCCATTGATAAAAGGCGGTTTCTCTCGCCAACACTTATTTTGGGCAACAAGTGGGACCCCATGATTTTTTTTTGCGTGGAACTGACACAACAAATGGCGATAATGTGTTTGCGAGCCATGCCCATTTGCAACAATCAAACATTGACGGTCTCTTGCAACCACATTAAATATAACATTATACGATGCCCAACACTTATCAATGACTATGCCATTTGGCCCCACCTTAGACATCCTTGTGAATATGAAATTCAAGCAAGTTCCTAATGCACTTTGTTCATGATTTGACCCCTCATAATGAGGTTTGGGGCAAGGACAACACATAATGGCAACTCAATTTGATCTCTTTAAAATGTGGAGACGATTGCCCAAAAGTTGTTTTACGAAAATTGATCACACATTTCCAACATCCATTGATATTGAAGTATCAAGATAAATGGTCGTGGGGCAGGAGATCCATTTGAAAATGTAATCTCTCTCTTGCACATAACTGAGGTTGTCGTCCACGTTGTTGCTTTGCTTGGCAAGTTGCGTCCAAAGTAGATCAATGATCCAATACTTGCTAGAGAGAACATTTTAAAATTTCAAATATCCATTTCCAAACACTCAAAAACTTTCACAAAACCATCTACTTCTTCTTCTTCTTCACTCAACAGCAAACATAGACAGAGACACAGACACACACACTGTCTTCTTCTTCTTCTTCTTCTTCTTCTTCTTCTTCTTCAAAATGCCTTGGGCCTCTGATGCCAGAGCGTTGGCATCCTTCTTCGTTGGCCCATCTCCGCATGCTTCCAGCAGCAGGACTCCTCCATGCTCCCCCCGGCTACCTCTTCCTTCTCCTCCCCAACGCATCCACATGCGAAGATACAGAAGTTCCTTCTGCCTAACCGCCGCTTCCTCTGAACCTTCCAAAGCACACATAATCACCTCCCTCAAGGTCAATATATTTATTCTTCATGTTGTGATGTAAATAATTAAATAAATAAACATATATATGATGTATGATGTATGCGTATGATGCATGTGCATACAATGTGTATGCATGTGCATACAATGTGTATGCATGTGCATACAATGTGTATGCATGTGCATACAATGTGTATGCATGTGCATACAATGTGTATGCATGTGCATACAATGTGTATGCATGTGCATATAATATATATGCATGTGCATACAATGTGTATGCATGTGCATACAATGTGTATGCATGTGCATATAATATATATGTATATGCATATGCATACAATCTATATGCATATGCATACAATCTATATGCATATAATATATATGTATATGCATATGTATATAATGTATGTGTATGATGTATGTGCATACAATGTATATGCATATGCATACAATCTATATGCATATAATATATATGTATATGCATATGTATATAATGTATGTGTATGATATATGTGTATGATGTATGTGTATGATATATGTGTATGATGTATGTGTATGATGTATGTGTATGATGTATGTGTATGATGTATGTGTACAATGTATATGCATATAATATATATGTGTATGCATACAATGTATATGCATATGCATATGCATACAATGTATATGCATATGCATATGCATACAATGTATATGCATATGCATATGCATACAATGTATATGCATATGCATATGCATACAATGTATATGCATATGCATATGCATACAATGTATATGCATATGCATACAATGTATATGCATATGCATACAATCTATATGCATATAATATATATGTATATGCATATGTATATAATGTATGTGTATGATGTATGTGTATGATGTATGTGCATACAATGTATATGCATATAATATATATGTATATGCATATGCATATACATACAATGTATATCCATATGCATACAATGTCTATGCATATAATATATAATGTATGTGTATGATGTATGTGCATACAATGTATATGCATATGCATATACATATATATTATATGCATATCCATATGCATACAATGTCTATGCATATAATATATAATGTATGTGTATGATGTATGTGCATACAATGTATATGCATATGCATGTGCATACAATGTATATGCATATGCATATGCATACAATGTATATGCATATGCATACAATGTATATGCATATGCATACAATGTATATGCATATGCATACAATGTCTATGCATATGCATACAATGTCTATGCTGCATATGCATACAATGTATATGCATATGCATACAACGTCTATGCATATGCATACAATGTATATGCATATGCATACAATGTATATGCATATGCATACAATGTCTATGCATATGCATACAATGTATATGCATATAATATATAATGTATTTTTATGATGTATGTGGATGATGTATGTCCATACAATGTATATGCATATGCATATGCATACAATGTATATGCATATGCATACAATGTATATGCATATGCATACAATGTATATGCATATGCATACAATGTATATGCATATAATATATAATGTATGTGTATGATGTATGTGTACGATGTATGTGCATACAATGTATATGCATATGCATATGCATACAATGTATTTGTATATTCAATGGAAACTTCATCCGGATGTTTTAAATTCATTCCTGAACTTCTCTCGCAGACTGTTTGTTCTAGTATGGAGAGTGCAATAGAAGAGTCAGAGGTCTTCGAATTGACGGCAATCTCGCCTCTGGATGGGTGCTACGGTGGGCAGCAGCTGAAGAAGCTAAGGTCCTATCTGAGTCAGTACGGTTTGATCCGTTACCGAGTGCTTGTCGAGGTTTGATATTCCTCACCTTTCTTCTGGCTCTTTCAATACATCACAATATTGTAGACACATATGTACATATATGTGAATGTGTATACATATACATCTACATCTACATCTACATCTACATATACATATACATATACATATACATAATACACACACATACATATACACAATACGCACGCAAAGATGTATGCGATATAAAATACATAGTTAAACACAGAAATACACACATTAACTACTTATTTTCCTGCATTTGCAATTCTATCAAGGTCTGAGACATATGCATGAAAATAATATTGAAAATAAACAACAATATTATTCGGTCATCTATCAGATAGTTTGTGTGTTGTGGGATCATTTAGAGTGTTGGCATAGCAAATCTTGCAGGTGCAGTGGCTATTGAAGCTGTCTCAAATTCCTGAAGTTGAACAAGTGCCTTTATTTAGTGAAGATGCTCGACTATTTTTGGAGAGTATCGCTTTGAATTTCAGCCTGGCTGATGCCCGTGCTGTCAAGGGTGTTGAAAGAGTTACCAATCATGATGTAAAGGCCGTCGAGTATGTCTTAAAGGACAAATGCCGCTCACATCCTGAACTTGAGAAGGTACATGGTAGTAGCGTCAAGGTTGACTCCAAGAAAAAGTACATTTCTCTTTGATGGAAGGAATTTTAAGATCAAAATATGCCTGACTTTTTGCTTACTCCTCAAATGCCCTTGTTCTATCATTGAGAATTATATGCACTAATTGAGCAAATACATGGTCGATTCTTCCGTTTTGCCTCTGTATCAAGGGTCGCTCATAATGTTTTCCGAAATCTAATTAATGTGTCCTCTGCCTGTGGCACTAGGTGTTGGAGTTCATACCTTTTGCATGTACATCAGAGGAGATCAATAATCTAGCACGTGGATTGATGTTGCAACATTCTGTACACATAATACTTCTCCCAATTATGGCAGAACTTATCGAGTCGCTTCGTTCACTTCCTCGTGAGTATAGTGACATAGCAATGCTCTCTCGAACACATGGTCAGGTAAACAACCGATGCACCTGAAGTTGACATTTGAGAAGTAGTACTACCTGTGTGAAATTGATTTTATTCTGACTTGTAAAGAATGCTGACTCTCACTCATACAGTTGGGGTGTGTGGAAGCTGTTGCTTCCCACAGATTATGAATAATGTATAATAGTATAATTAAAAGTAACGTGATTTATATAATGGTTTATACAAGCGTGTAATATTTTTTCAATGCATGTAACAGCCTGCATCGCCTACTACTCTTGGAAAAGAGATGGCAAACATTTGTTACAGGCTCGAGCAACAATATCTGAAAATTTCTGCCACCAAGTTTCGAGGAAAGATTGCAGGAGCCGATGGGAATTACAATGCTCATGTTGTTGCATATCCTAACGTTAAGTGGGAAGTTATTGCAGAAGCTTTTGTCTCCTCGCTAGGCTTGGATTTCAATCCTTTTGTCGCTCAGGTCTAGAAGCTTTTGTTAAGCATTTAGTTCAAGTGTCTTCTACGAAGATTCAGTCTCTTTTGCTTGACTTAATTCCACGTTGTATTTGCCAGATTGAACCACATGATGACATTGCAGAACTGTTCGATTCTATTTCACGGTTCAACAATATTCTTCTTGCTTTTCATAGGGATATCTGCAGCTACATCTCTATAGGCTATTTGAAGCAGGTATATAATTATCCTTTAATATTATACCCTTCAGGGCATATGACTATATATTTGAAATTGCTTCTCTAATTTCATCCTATTACTGTAGTTAAAGGCCTCTATGGTACATTAAACCCGCGACTTAATTTTCTGCTTTTGGATTGTGTAGCGTGTCAAAGCTGGTGAAGTTGGTTCTTCAACTATGCCACACAAAGTAAATCCTATTGATTTTGAAAATAGTGAAGGAAATCTCGGACTTGCTAATGCTATTTCGTCACACTTCAGCTCAAAGCTGCCCGTCCCAAGGTGGCAGGTAAATTCTAGCCAATAAGAATTAGAAACAAAGGGAAATACTTATGGACTAAAATATGCCATGCTTGCATATCATATTGACAGCGAGACGTGTCAGACTCGTTTGTCCTTGATTATCTTGGATATGCTTTTGCTTACTCAGTCATTGCATATGAAAGCACACTCAGGGGCATCGGCAAGCTTCAGGTACTCCATTTTCACAGAACAATGTCGTTTTAATGCATTAGCAGAATGTGCATTGCTACCTTATGTATATGCTTGTTAGTGATGTGTCACTTGCACTTGGGTAGAAATTTGGAAACCCTAGAAAGTTCTACTAAGATCAAGTTACATGGTTGTTCCATCATACACGTGTGTGTATGATACATTGCATCGTAAGAAACCGTTAAGTGCTTGGGTATGTGCTACCATTGTCTGAACTAGTAAAGATGTGTTTTTTGTTGCCTGTTTTTATTTCTCATATGAAGAGTTCTATGATCCCCCGTGGATTTATATCATCTTGTTCATTGCATTTGAGCGTGTGTTCCTGAATGATATCAAATTTATTTGTAGGTGGAGCAAATGAATGATGATAAGGAGAAATGGCATTTACATAAAGAGGTTAAAGCAGATTCAACTTAGTCGGGAAATTACTAAAAAGAGCAATGAATGACATGGATGTGAAATAAAGGAGTTACAGCCAGATGGAAAAACTCTTTAGGCCTAGCCAAGGATGCTGATTTGGCTTCGTAAGAAACCTAGAGGATTTTTTAAGATTCATTACTTTTCTGTAGCCATTTATAAGACAAAGTAGGTGTGTAAACGGTATAAGCTCAAACTATTGCATAAATTTGAAAGAAACCCCGCTTATGGTATGGTATGTTTGATTTAGTTTAATTTGGTTTGGTATGCTATAGTATGTTTGATTTGGTTTAAGTTGGTATGGTATGGTATGTTTGATTTAGTTGTATGGTATGCTATAGTATGTTTGATTTGGTTTAATTTGCTATGGTATGGTATGTTTGATTTAGTTGTATGGTATGCTATAGTATGTTTGATTTGGTTTAATTTGCTATGGTATGGTATGGTATGTTTGATTTAGTTTAATTTGGTATGGTATGCTATAGTATGTTTGATTTGGTTTAATTTGCTATGGTATGGTATGTTTGATTTAGTTTAATTTGGTTTGGTATGCTATAGTATGTTTGATTTGGTTTAATTTGGTATGGTATGGTATGTTTGATTTAGTTTAACTTAGTTGGGAAATTACTAAAAAGAGCAATGAATGACATGGATGTGAAATAAAGGAGTTACAGCCAGATGGAAAAACTCTTTAGGCCTAGCCAAGGATGCTGATTTGGCTTCGTAAGAAACCTAGAGGATTTTTTAAGATTCATTACTTTTCTGTAGCCATTTATAAGACAAAGTAGGTGTGTAAACGGTATAAGCTCAAACTATTGCATAAATTTGAAAGAAACCCCACTTATGTACATTATGGATATCTGATGGTATTGTTCACCACAACCAATAATGCAAGAAAGCTAGTTGCATGAAGCAGTTGGTCGGAAGTAGCATGCCCAAATCTAAACATAAAACAAAGGGAAAGAGAAAAAGATTGATTTAGCTTGCAATACCACTAAATACTTTGAAAGGAAATCGGAAATAGAGTTCCATTCACCCTTATATACTTGCAATTTGTCAAGATGATTTAACTTACTAAAACGTTGTTCCAGAAACAAAAAACGTGAGTAAATGGCAAAATAACCTGTTGTCTTTCAAACAAACATTCCAGAAATCAAAGTTTGAACTTTGAATCTAGGTAGCTTCTAAATCAGGATAAATGTCTTTACAAATCAACGTCATTGGAAGACAGAAGAATCAGGTCTTTCTTAAGAAGAAGTAAACATGAAAACAGAAGAACTGGATCCTGTTTACGAGGAAATTGTTGAGCGGCAAGCTCAACCGGAGCCGGATTCGTATGCCGGTGAGCAAAAAGCCGATAAGCATGGGAGCCGGTTAACCGGATCCATCAGTAACCGGAAGCCTAGTAATCTACGGTATTACTAGGTAGTTATTGTCTTGGAGTGAGTGTTAGATGCTCGTGTGAGCATTGAAGTACACGGTACTTCTGTCAGTCCCATGAGGACTTGTATAAATAGCGTTGATGAGCGTGTTGTATGTACAGAGTGTTGATATAATTTTGAATATAGTTTTACGTTCTGCTCTCTCTGTCTCTCCCGTGTACTCTCTCACTCTATGTATCTTCTATTTTCTCTGTTCTTTCTATCGCTTCCGCAAGTGATCTTCTACATGGTATTAGATCGAGAGGGTTGAGAACCTCTGCAATCGACATTTACTTTCGAAGAGCAAACCCTAACAGGTCGTAAGAACAGTAGACAGAAAAAGACATGGACAGAGTTATGGCAAGTTCGATTCCCACAGAGAAACTCGACCGGACCAACTACGCGTCCTGGTCATACAAAATGCATCAGTACCTACTGGGGCATGGGTATTGGAGTTTTGTGGAAGGAACGAATGAAGTAGCGCCAGAACCTGCACACAAGGACTTTCGGGTATGGGAGCAAGGAGCGAGCCGAGTACTGTACTGCCTCGCGTCCTTTGTGCATGACCAGATGCTCGGCTACATTAGGGATGCAAAGACGCCGAAGGAAGCCTGGGAAAATCTGCGTAAGGTTTTCGCCGCAAGTACCACAACCCGTAAGTTGCAGCTCCGGCAAGAGCTGAACAACATCCGACAGAGAGACATGTCGGTCACGGACTATACCACCAAAGTAAAAGAGATTTGTGACGCACTCGGGTCTATCAACGTGACAGTGGATGAACACGAGATGGTACAAATCTGCCTTGGTGGTCTAGCGAAAAGGTGCAGGCCGATGCGGACAACGATCTGTACCTGGGAGAAACCACCGTCCTTCTTCGACTTGCAATCGATGATGATGGTCGAAGAAAACCACGTGAGTGAGTCTCGGACCACTCAATCGGACAGTCGGATGCTGTACATGGAGGCTGATAGACCCCGTGGGCGTGGGGGAAGAGGTGGGTCGGCACGCAATGGAAGCGGCCGGCAAGAGCAGGAACGAAGGCACAATGAGCGTGCCGACAGCATTTCCGGGACTTCCACGAGCAAGGGGAGTCAAGGCGGTGCCGAAATCCACCCCCATCAAACCGCGCATCCACCGGTCTGCTCCAGAGGCAGGTAGATACGGGAGAAAGCCGGCTCGTCATCCGTCGTTGTCCGATTCTTCGTCGGGCCCCAACCGATCGTCGTCGCTCTCCTCGCTCCGGCTCATCTTCATTCCGCTTCTTGAACGCCTTGATCCGCTTCCCGGCCACCAGCACCGCTAAGCGTGTTCCGTCGAGTTCTGGGAGGTGATACGTGTCGTTGCCGTTCGCGCTCGTCACCGTATAAGGCCCGAACCACCTCCTTGCAAATTTACGCTTCGCCTTATGCTGGTTATCGAGGCTGCTGTCGTAAACCAGCACCCAATCGCCTTCCTCGATCTTCTTGGGTCGTAGCCGGTGCGTCTGGTTGAACCGGAACTTGTTTCGTTCCCTCGCCGCACGCAGCTTCTCCTTCACCCTCTGTACGTCCTCTAGCCTCCGCTCGAGCTGTCGAATTGGCGCCGCCAACAGCTCCTCCCGGCTTATCTCGTCCTTCCAGTCTACCGCCGCCCACGAAGAGATCGTCCGCTCTACCGACATGATAGGCTTCTGCCCGTACATCAGTTTTGTCGGCATGAACCCCGTAGTCGAACTGTGCGTAGTTCGGTCCGCCCATAGTGCGTAAGGGAGGAGCCGCGGCCAATTCCCGACCTGCCCTTCACAAGCACGTACTAATGCCTTCACGATAGACCCGTGACCACGTTCCACTTTCCCGTTCGCCTCCGGATTGTAAGCCGTAGTGAGGGAGAGTTTTACCCCTAGTCGGTCGAACAACTCCTCAGCTTCCTGTGCTTCCAGCTCTCCCCGATCCGCCACGATTTTCCTTCCTTTCCCTTCTTATTCCCTTCCTTAATTTTCACCTTCTCACCATCTTATATTTACTTACTTATAATTACATACCCTATCACTCATTCATTTCCCCTTATCACCATATCCCACTCACTCATCTGTCTTATCACCCTATCAATCTTCCTATCACCAACTCATTTCCCCCTTTATCACCACCCCCCCTATCATCAAGATCTTCCACCTTAAATCCTTACAGCCTTCCATCTATTTACACTCTTATTACACCCCACTCACTATGATTATACTTTCCCTCTTTCTCCTCCCTTCCCCATTCTCAACATCCTATATAAACCACCATTTGTATTTCCATGACCTTTTGCACTGATGAGGTCTAAGCGAGCGAAACTAGTTTGCTGCATAAGGTCTTTCCTTTCATTTTAATGAAAACTTCTTGAGTCTCTCTCTCTCTCTCTCTCTCTCTCTCTCTCTCTCTCTCTCTCTCTGTGCTTAGAATATCTTCTTTGACTATTACATTATCTACTATATCACAAAGTCGCCCGCACTCCTTGCTACAACCGAACGGTTAATAACAGAAAAGGCTAGATCGTATTTTCTATGGAGGGCTTCATATTCATTTCACTCAACATCCCACATGTTGTGAGTCAAGATTACACGTCCTTGACACCCATTTCTGCAAATAAGACACAAACCACAACCCCACTTGCAAGCATCACGCCTAACACATTGTTTTTCATCATTTGGAACCTACATTAGTAAATTTTTTGCTTAAGGACGTTCCTCTCATTGACGGACCCCTCCACCGACAATTGTCATCCTCATCTTCACATTGTGAAACTCAAGCTCTAATTATTCATCCAAAGCTTCAATGCCAATTGTTTTTATGGCCAATTATTGGTTCAAGCTCAATGGCACACTCCCGGAATATGTGGACAAAATGGAATGAGGACAACAACAAACATTTTGTTGTTCCTCTTGCTTATTACCATGAGCTTTTTGAACTACCCCTCATCACACATCTCTCGCACTTTTACCTTGAAGTTCCATTGAACAACAAATTGATATGCTCTTATACCCAATGTTGTATGTTGACAACCAACAACTTGATTGATAATTGTGTCCCTAGAGTTGGGTCAAGCTCATTAGGTTCAAAACTTCCTTTTGAAGCCCCCCGATAAATAACCACCTTGGAGGGTTAACCTTAATTAGATGGTTGCGTCATTGATAAATTGTTCAACCGACTCTTGGCTACATATCCACCAGTCCCAACTTCTATCCTCTTCCACATAGATGAACATGGTAAGATTTTCACAATGCTCACCAAAGGTGTGCTTCACTCTCAACTAGTCAACTTTTCGATGTGATGCCCATGGTTGGGCATTTTGTGTGGATCATGGCATACTTCGTTGACAATCACCTCCAACAATTCACTTCCTCTCACTCCTATGTCTCCTACCCAATGCAAATGATTTTTTAAGAGAATATCTTCTACTAATTAGAGACAACCCATGATGGAGTTTCACCTTCAAAATTTAATAAGAGGCATTGCCAAACACCAAATGTTTGCCATGTGTATCTTCGTGACTTTGAGTTTATGATAACACTTTGATTGTCTTGCCCTACTTTCCTTTCAACAAGACACATTATTCGCCACCATGTTTTAGCTTTTGAATGTTCCACAATCTCCCCTTAAATTCCTTCGCATGCAATTGTGTCCCTTGTAAATATCTCCCCAACTTCAACAAATCTCTTATAGGCACACAATATATCTTAAAAAGCTCAAGATAAATCATACATTCATTCATACCTGTGTATCCTTGCTTGCTTGGTTGTTATTTTACGTTATATATCGTTCCTTGCTCAATAATTTGAAGCATCTTGTTTCTAACATAGGCGTTGGAGGTTTGAAATCTCACAAGCCAAGATACTGATTCACATATTCTTTGTTCCAACACCCCACGCGCTATGCATTCTTTGATATATATTGGATCATCCCACCCATTTCCTAGTCCACAATGTCAACGAGTTTCCACCTACACATGCATGCATACGATGCGCTTTTGTATAACACCCAAGTAAGATATTGAAACAAGTGGTTAGTTTGCCATATGTTTGAATGTCTGTTCACATAGTCACCATCCCCAAATCAAGGACACCATGATTTCCTCAAAGGATCTTATTGGAGAGGATCACGATGATAGTTTGGAGACACCTGTTTCGTGTCCAAATGATAAACTTGAGCTTTGATTTCTTGTCATCTGGGAGTTGACGCAAGGAGAGTTGGAGCAAATGTTATCGATCGGGCATACCAAGCTTTGTCATTGGATGGGCTAGTAGTAGTGTTGTATATGAGCGCAAAGAGTGAAACACTATTTGTCATTACTAAAATTGCCTCCAAAGTGTCATTGGTGAGCTCTCGAGGTCGATAATGCATCACAAGTGTTGTTAGATGTGGATGTTGCATCACCACCAACATAGGACATCCATCATGTTCTATTGTTATGGGGAGATGGATGGACTCCTTTGTGGTTGCCCCAATTGTTGTCCATGCATAA
The DNA here is from genome assembly GCF_043228905.1 of Azolla caroliniana. NCBI lineage: Eukaryota > Viridiplantae > Streptophyta > Polypodiopsida > Salviniales > Salviniaceae > Azolla > Azolla caroliniana. Next base: position 132,992 of record NW_028230488.1, on the reverse strand, counting down.
AAGAGTTGATAGTTGTGTCAATAATTATTGACACAACTATCAACTCTTTTATGTCAATAATTATTGATAGTTGTGTCAATAAAAGAGCCGCACTAACGAGTTTGGTTGATTCTTGTGTGTGATTGCCCGCCCACTTGCATTCGAAATGGTTCTCTTGTAAAACTTCTTAATAACTCCCTTGACTAGATACTAGATAGATAAGAAAGAAATGAAGAATGTATGTACATATGTATGTTCATGTATTTTGGTCTGCGTGACCGACCGACCACACAGAGATGATGATGATGATTTTGATGATGATGATATATGTACATAGATATATGAATAATGAATGAATTAATGTCCACGAGTGAGTGAGCAGCTATGGCTATGGCTATGGCTATGGCTATGGCTATGGCTATGGCGAGCAGTAGTATCCCAGCTTGGCAGCACCTGCAGGAAGGCGGCATGTTGAGCTCCTCCCTCAACTGCTGCACCTCTTTCCTCCTCAGGCGTCCCCTTTGCTGCCTCAATATCCTCTCACGACCTTGCAAGGCCACAACTAGCTGCAACTTGTTGTTCCAGCAGTTCGGTGGGAGAAGAAGAAGGACGTCAAGCCGCACTCTCTTCTGTAGCATCGCCACTTCCTCAACTGACGCCGAAAGTGGCCCAACTACTCCATTGCTTCCTCTCAGAAAAGCTTATCCCTTCCATGTCATCGAACAGAAATGGCAACATTTCTGGGAAGCCAACCAGACGTTCCACACTCCTGACACCGTCGACACTTCAAAGCCTAAATTCTATGTCCTCGACATGTTCCCCTATCCTAGGTATACACTCAGTCCTCATTCCCTCCAATTAGACACACTAACAAAATCTCTGGTAAACTTATGTCGAGATGCATCGGGTAATCCTCCTCCGAGAATGATATAGGATACATATGGGAGCTCACTTGCAGACAACATATGGGGGGATCACTGGGCTAGTGGAGTTTCATTGCTTTTCACAGAGGAGTTAGAACCTCTGACCCACATTTTTCATAGAGATGAGACTGGTCAATTCATGTGGGTCAGGCTGAGAGCAGATGGGGCACTTCTACCTTGTACATTGCTTTTTAAGTAGTGGCCTTTTATTTTGCAGATCTGCTTCTGCTTTCTTTAATCTTTTCTATGTGTGAAACCCCATATTTGTTTTTGGTTTCTATATCTTTGCCTTTAAGTATTTCAGAAAACTTTCGTTCTATCTTCTAGTTCTTACAAAGGTGATAGATGCTGTGGCCTAGATGACAAGACAATTTGCTATTGCCCAATCTATTTAACCCCATTCAAGTGTCCTGGCCAAGACTCCACATGTGTAGCCAACTGATTGACTTGTAGCATTGAGTGATGGAGAAAAATCAAGCTGTAATGGCCCTTCGTCGATAAGCTGTTGTGGCTGTGTTGTTGTCCGTCAACAACTTCTCACTATGTCTCTTGAATTCTTGTGAGAACAATCCTAAACACACTTGACCTTCTGTACTGGGTCAAAGCTTTGTTTAAAAAGGCAATGGTATCTCCCTCCTTTTTTTAAAACTAAAAACCAAAGCCATGACTAACTTAATGCTTTCCAATTTCACTCCCAATGGCGTAATTGGCAGATTTATTCTTCAATAGATTTGCATGCATATTTTCCTATCTCAATCTCTAACTGATTTGAAGAAGTCTTGAGCTACCCTATCACACTACAAATGCTTCCCTCTGTCTCTTGAGTTCTAGTAAGAAAAGACCTAGGCACCGTTGGTCCTAATATTCCATTACCTTACGTAGCGGGCCAAAGCCTTGTTTAAAGAGGCAATGGCATCTCCCTCTGATTTCATAAAAGACACTACAGTGTCAAACATAGCGTGCTTCGGATTCCACTCCTTGATGACATAATTGGCAAATTCTTTCTTCTAGAGGTATTCGTGTATATCTTCCTACTGTAATTGGCAAAGACGTTGGATACAGGTAGCATCTTCTCTATTATAAAGGCAAAGGCAAATAGAATGCATCTCCTAACATTAATAAATCTTCTTCAAAACCAACCAACAATCCAGCCCATAAAGATCTTACTTATCGCCATTGGGATAATTAAGTCCACATCCAACCTGATTGCTAGAAAATGAAAGGGATGATTCCACAAAGCCATCCTCAACCAACCCTAGGTTTGTATTGTGATCAAACACTAGATGTACTGCCAAAGAAACAACTTTCTTAGGGTGTCATCTTTAATTCTTCCCCTATGACTAGCTGAAGTGTATCCTCTCTTGATCATTGGATTATGGAGAGTGCTTGCACAAGTCATATGACTCTTGACAGGTCTATCTTGTGTTATATTCGACCTCACAGCTCACACATTTCTATTGCAGATGCCTCAAGTCCCGAGGCCTCACACATGAGTAATGTATTTTTGAATTCTCTTTCTGGTCAACAAACAACTATGATTCAAAATGTATTATCTGTACCTTGTCTTTCATCTAACCTACTGTTGGTGCTTGAGGCTTCATCCATGGGTAATGCATTTTGAATTTTCCTTCTAGTCAACAAAATGTATAATCTGAATAACTCTTAAGTTGGAGATGACATCAACAACCTACAAATTTCCACCAGTGATAAAAAGGAAATGGACTTGTGTCACCGTCACGGCTCCAACAGCTCATTACCATCCTCCAAGTCTCATCTACTATAACATCTGCATTGAAGTTATGTCGTAGTAGCTCAAGAAGATCCGTAGCTGTTGTGTGCTTGCTTTTGGGCATCACAACTATGACTCTCGTCATCCCAAATGGTGCATGGCCTTCCTCATTCAAATTTCTTCAATACCTCATGTGTGGCTTGTGCACATGGGAAGCACCACTGAGAACCATTTCTCTCTCAAGCAACTTATTGTGCCACATCCATTTTGGAGCTAGTCTGAGTTCACATACCTTCAACCAAATTTGAAGCACTCTCTAGGTTTCAAGAATGGGTGTCTCTAGTTGAAACAAAGACCTTCAAGAAGGTTAACAAAATCAGAGCTAACAATGGTGGTGAATTTATTTCATGTTCTGTTAGTATCTTTTCTTGGCAACAAGGTATTGCTTGTCAGTTTTCTGTCCCCAATTCTCCACAACAAAATTAGTAGTAGAAAGGAAGAACAAGACAGTTAAGAAATGGTGAGAGTGTTGTCTCAATCTGATCTTTCTCTCCATTTTTGGGTGAAGCTATCGACACAGCTGTCTATATCATCAACTATTCTCCTACTAAGGCACTTGCTGAAATGATCCTTGAAGAGGCATTTACAGGTCACAAATTCTTAGTTTCTCATCTTTGGGTGTTTGAATCTGATGAATATGTTCATATTTCAGATACTACACTTACTAAATTTGAATCCAAGAGTAAGAAATGCAAGTTTCTTGGGTATAGCAAGTAATCTATGGCAATGTGGCTGGCTTCTTTAACAAGGCACTTCCTAAGGACACAATTGATCAGCCCTTTATTCATCTCAAATTAGGAGCACCATTCTGGAGCCGAGGTGGTGGAGGATGACAGCCTTAGAACTAATCTTTCCCTTCTGCACACACGCACACTACACATTTCTCTCTCTAGATTCACTTTATTCCATCAATTATCTCATTTGACTTTCTAATCCTGCCAGTACTTCATTACAACATTTACTACATTGTTTTTTCTCCCCACTACTTTACGACTTTTACTCATTATGCTCCTAGGCACATGTTATCCCCTTTCATAAATGTATCAGTTACAAACCCCACTCTATTTAAAGGCTTTGAGGCTCACTAAGAAATATAGTTGCTTTTTAGTATAATTTTCTCTGTTTGTGCTAGGCTCTTTGGCACCCTACTACTGTCATAACAGTTTCCTCAATAATTATTTTGATTTGTTTTTCCCAAAGACGAGAAAACATTTTGTTCCCAAAGATTTCTGTTCAGTTTATAGACTATTTTGGCCTCTTAAAATATGTTATATAGCTTTCTTTCTTTCTACTATGGTGTTTAGTGTGGGATATCTAAGTTTATTAATGCTTGATGATTTGCATTGTCATGAATGTTCGATAATGGGGCAGGTCTTCATGTTGGACACTCTTTCTTTCTTTCTACTCTGGTGTTTGATTATGTTATGTTTTGGTTTATCAACCCTTAATGATTTACATGGTCATGACTGTTTAACAGTGGATCAGGTCTTCATGTTGGACACCCTGAAGGTTATACAGCCACTGATATTATTGCAAGGTACAAACGCATGCAAGGGTTTAATGTTCTTCATCCAATGGGAATGGGTTGGGATGCTTTTGGATTACCTGCTGAACAATATGCAATTGAGGTAAAATGAAAGGTCATTGTTTGTGATATATAAGCCATTTGTTCAATTATGAGCATTTGCACATATGGTAATATATATATTTTATAATACTTGTTAGACAGGAGCTCATCCAAGTTTGACAACAAAACGTAATATCAGCAGGTTCCGCAAGCAGGTAGAACTACCTTGGCTTTGGCTTTTTTGTTATACTTATTCTATTTAATCCTTCATATTTTCTTCAACTGAAATGAGTGAGATGAGGTAATGTGTATGAACTACAATGTGGTACACATGGATGGAAAATCATGTTGTACCACTAAGGCAATAGAATAGATATTTTATTGTCCATGAGGAAGTGAATTTTGACGTATGGCCCATGGGATCAAATCAACATATCATGTTGTATGTGACTCCTTCCTAAGAAGGGGGGTTATTACGTTGGAGTAAAAACTCTAGATGTGAAAATAATGCACGCATATTTATGCTCAACATTGTTGATGGACATTTGAGTATGAGACTTACATTATCATACCCGTCTAACAAGTCATCATATTTCTCGTGAATTACCTTATACACTGAGCATGGGATAAGTATGTAACTGATTCAGCCTCCTCAGGTTTTATTGCATACCTTGCATATCTACATATTTGGGTGATGGATGCCATGATGCTACATCAACACTTAACTTGTGTGAGCAAGTTTGAAGAGTGTTAATGTTCTCTGGGCTCATGGGGATAGTGAGATGTGATAGGATACATTCTGGCATTTTTACCCTGTATTGGTGACAAAATTGGGTTAATATTTGCAATATTCCAATTTCGACATTTTAGCATCTTGCCACTTCATCCTTACTGCCTCTAGTAATCTATCCGTGCTGATCACATGCTTCATAGCATCACTTGAGAGCACCAACAGATCTTTTACTACCCATCTCATAAACCATTTCATCATGTCAAGCATCCAACTAGATAAGAAGATTTTGCTCTTCTTGGTTTGTGTACCTTGCATCCTATGTTCCAGCTTGTTTTGGCAATTTATGGCCAGGCATATTCTTGGCTTTTGTGATATACTTGAATACTCTTTGCATGGCTTGTACCTCTATAGATCACTTGTTTCTAATAGCTTGTCAAGTTATAATTTATGGATTTTATCTAGTTCATTCCATGCACTAAGTGAGATAGTGCCACCTCACACTCTCACTCCATAACACAACATTTGGACCAACATAGCATTGAATAACATTATCTCACTTCCCATCTTCGAGTATCACTTTGGTTGCATTGATTCTCAAACATATAATAACTATTCTAGCACACTTGAAGCCTAGACTCATAGCATACATTCTATCTATTTGTCGATGGAACTTTAATACATTCCAGCACACTTGTCATAGCATACATAGATATTTGATGCTTTGCACCACTTGTTTTGGTTCTAACTTCTCTCTTGCATGTAAAGTGGGGTAATGTCTGAGTTGTATCACCTTTATTGCCATCATTAACAATAGTCCATTGATTTGACAAAATGTATCCAAATACATCAAGTACGTATTGCATATCATCCAAAGTATATTGGAATAAAACTCTTGGGATTAAGGGCCCTTTAGGTTTCTCTAACTAAACTAGAAAAATGTTTTTATATTATTTAATATTTTCTATTTTATGTTAAAGTTGTACAGTCTCGTTTTCAGAACTGTACTACAACTTCTAAAAGAATATTCTATACTTTGAATGAGATACTTGGACAAGATTCCCACTCAGCATAGAATAGGTATTTATGAGGCCATGACTTAGCTGTCCCATCAGCATTTAAAGCACCTTTTCTAAAAGCATATTCTATGTATCTTGGATAGCGCATATATATATATGTGTGTGTGCACTCCTATCTTGTATGTTTTTTCAATGGTAGGCTTTTATTTTGTAAAAATACTTCTACTTCTTTAATCCCTCCTATGTGTTAAACCCCATAATTGTTTTAGTTTCTATATCTCTACCTTTAGATATTTCAGAAAACTGTCATTCTGTCTTCTAGTTCTTTACAAAAACATCATTAGCATATAGGAGAGCTCATGTATGAGTTTTAGGCCATCCGATTCTTTTTCTTTTGCAACCTTACTTTACTATTTTTTCAATTTTAACGATGTATAGACCAAAGAGTGTAAGAGAGAATGGATACCCTTGCTTGATACCCATGATGCTCAAAACGTAGTTTGACAAACCACTATCTACTTTCAATTTGCACTTAACTTGCTCATATAGGTTACTAGTGGGATATCGATGCATAGACCAAAGAGTGTGGGAGAGAGTGGACACCCTTGCTTTGACCCCTATTTTGCTCAAAAAGTAGTTTGAGAAACTACTATCCATTTTCAATTGGCAACTTGCTCATACAATTGTGCTACAACTGCTCTATACACTAATGACATTCTTATCTCTATCATTCTTTTCCCAAGCTCACTCCCTGGTATAGTGTCAAAGGCTTTCTTGAAGTCCACAAAACAACAATATAGCGTTTTCCTTTGAAGTTGAATTTTTACCATAATAAGTTTTAGTTAACGAAATGATCAACAGTTAAATGTTTTGGTCTATGAAGGGAAAATGGTATATGTAGGAAACCTGAGAAACAGATGATAATGCCAAGTTTTTATGCAACCGATGATAATGCAATAGTTAATCGTAAAGGAAGGGTCTCATGTCTGGAGAATAGGCACAATAATGGGGGGTGTACCCTGAGTCTCAATAAACCCTCACACATAGTTCTATTAAACATCAAGTACAATCAGTGTGTGTTCATGTGTCCAGCATGTAAGATGACTGGAATCTTAAATTTTTTGAAAGTACTCTCTCTGGATCCATTGGGGAAAACAGCAAACAGTAATAATTTTACTAGGCTCCAGATTTCCAAAGGATTAGAGTGAGCTCTCCCATGTAAGAGTTTTTAGATCTCTCTCATGTACACCCCACATGTCTCCTACATAGCTTACCATTAGTTGAGGGCGCTTTCAACGATTTTAATCCGTAGCCAGATTACATCTGTAGTCAGCTTTTCATAGATCCCTTTTTTGCATTTAATAGACAAGTTTTGTTAATATCAGCATTATTGGTTTACCCATTAATTTAACAGACGTTCAACATTTAAGTTCTTGTTGCCTACAGGTATGTTTGATTTGGTTTAATTTGGTATGGTATGGTATGTTTGATTTAGTTTAATTTGGTTTGGTATGGTATGGTATGTTTGATTTAGTTTAATTTGGTTTGGTATGCTATAGTATGTTTGATTTGGTTTAATTTGGTATGGTATGGTATGTTTGATTTAGTTTAATTTGGTTTGGTATGCTATAGTATGTTTGATTTGGTTTAATTTGGTATGGTATGGTATGGTATGTTTGATTTAGTTTAATTTGGTTTGGTATGCTATAGTATGTTTGATTTGGTTTAATTTGGTATGGTATGGTATGAAGGGCAATGTGAAAAATACTTTTTGTAATATTTGAAAATACCCTTTGTAAATTTGAAAATATTACAAAGTGTATTTTTCACGTGTTTGGAAACCCATGCATATGTAGCGGAATCTCACTATATGCAATATACTTCACTAGTTTCCCCAACCAAGAAGTTACAATGTTTTTACTCGAAATACATCGCAATAACGAATGCCATATGGGAAAAGTTTGCATGAGAATGTAAATCTATAGAGGCACCTCAACATGTACAAAGCTTAATAACGCATAGATTGTTGATGATTACATCCTTTATCCGAACTCGGAGAAAAGCGATATTTATCTCTCAACTTACCCTTTTCCAAACTTCAACAAACATTGCATGTCGTCTATTGTAGACTCTGTAAATACTCTTGAAACACCATTTGCGAATTCCAATGCTTTTGATTTTGCTGCAAGTACGTTGAGAAATCCAATCCCCAAGCTCTATTTTTTGAAGAATCCCATTTATAAAAAAGATGACTTTAAAATAGAAGTTGGCTCTTGAAATGTCAAGCACGAAAAGTTGTAATACAACCATTTAAAAACCTCTTGAAATCGTCCTCCATAGAATGGAAATGGTAGAGATTGCCTCATTGTATTAGTATGCAAGCGATGTAAAGAGGCCGACTCCACGATTTATCCAATGTGATTGGGGCTTATCAGTCGGCAATTCCAAATACATCACAAAGTTTGTTGAATGACCAGTTGTTGACAAAGTTCCTGCACATGGTAACATTTTTAACATTCACACAAATACAAAAAGAGAAGTTACAAGAATAATTTTACTTGTTAGCTATATTTTGAGAGAGAGAAAGATATATTAGCTTCTTTTAAGAGAGAGAGAGAGAGAGAGAGAGAGAGAGAGAGAGAGAGAGAGAGACCTGCACGTAATAATGTCTTGTAAACAGGACATTCATAGATACCGCTCTCTGGAGGTTTTCTGAACTGCACAGGCTTTAGCCACATAATCGGGAGCTCACTATATAATTCCTTTGGTCTAGACTCTGTCAACATATGTTCTTGATAATCCCAACGACATCCTTCAAGAAATAAACCTCGGATATAACATCCATCTTCAGGTGGTTTTTGGATTGTTTTAGCTGTTTGACTATCTTCAACGATGAAATCAAAGCCAACAGTATCGATGGGATATCTATACTTTCTTGCAAAATTCTGAAGGGTTCCTGTCAAGAAGGCCTGAAAACAAGGTTCCCATTTACTCTTAGGCGTCAAATTGACATTGTTGAGTACACTTGTGTAGGTCACGAAACATTTCATTTATTGTTTTTTGAACATAATACTGAACGTAATACTGAAGTCCTACCTGAGGGAAAAAGAACCCAGATATCCAGTATACAGCAGGGGCCCCCTTATCTATCCATTCTTGTATGAATTCTGTTCTCTGAAGGAGATCTATCACCCATGAAGCAAGTGGCTTTAATGATGGATAGGCTTTGCTTGCCCAAAGGTCTGGAACCTGAAAATTTTAATATAATTAAGGTCATTTCCATGCGGCAAACGACTATTGTGAATAAACTAAACATACATATTGAGAGTGGTGATAACCTGATTGTTGAAGATGCTAGTGCAAAGCATTTCCAAGTCAGGAGACATCATCACTAACCCCTTCAGTGCTTTTAGTACTTCTCTCAAGGAGACCCGCATGACATTGAGCAAGCCATTGTATCTGATGCATTCTTGTGTCAGAACTGTGTTCATACTCTCTGTATACATTGTTGGATATTTGCGTAGAACATCTTCAACATCATATATAGGGGGTAGCTTAGCAAGAATATCCTGGCATGACTTCTCAATGGTCTCCTCTCGTGACATGCCACCTGTTCCAGTCGCTCTTTCTCTTGGTTGAAATGATAATAATGTGTTAAAAACATCATATGATTCATTTTGATCACATGTGATGTCAGCATTCTCATGAAGACCAAATATCTCTGGCTTTGGCGCCAGTGGAAGCTCTTTAATGTATGCGGCAAATCCATTGACATTTGTTGCATCAGGGATAATATATACTCCAGACTCACTGAAGCTGTGTTTTGTTTCAACTATAATCTGCATCAGAGTTAAGTAAATTGAATGTCAAGATTGCTTCTTTGTCTGTAAGACTAATTATATAAAGACATTTCTTTGCTTGTGTGATAAGAGACAGTAGAAAACCTCTGGAATAATAAACTTGAGAAGCAGATTATTCATAAGTCGCCTATCCTTATCATCCGTGACACGACCACCATAGTTGATTTCTCCACAAAGAAACCGGATAACCTGAATATCGACACATCCAATCAATGACAAAACAAAAATTTCTCTTGCTATGGCGAATCAGGATAAATAGTGTAGGAAACTACCTTATACGGAATTTCGTTGTATTCGTTTAGAAACATCCGAATTTGAGTCTGGCAAACAGCTAGATCTCCATCTGTGAATTCATACCTTATATTCCATCCTAAAGCACCAAATTTCCTTCTTTCTTGAATAACAGCATGGAATAAACATGTCGCAAACAAAAACTTCTTCCATACATCTGGTTTGGCACAGTCATTCAGGACCTTGTCAGTATATCTCATGTATGACCGCGCTAGGTTTGACTTCAAACCCTTTGGAGGTTCCAAAGTCATTTTTACACCATTTTGAAGAATTGAAACAGGGAAATCAGGACTAGGCATGCTGGTTAACCAGAGCCGAAAGTCTTTATGCACCTGAGTGTATAAACATGAAATATTAAAAGTAAGAACAAAGAAATTCTCAAATCTGGTTCAAAGAAAAATCTGAATTCTATAGTACTACCTTTTCTGGATCGATGTTATCAACAATACGCTCAAGAGCAGGCATCCATGATTGTGACAAGTGACAATTCTGAAGGCATACCCACATGCCACGATCCATCCCTAGTTCAAGAAGCTTTTCTGCTTTGGGTCCTTGACCTTGTCCAAGAGAAACCTAGGAATAAAACACAGAAAAAGCAATGATATGTAAGCATTTTAAGAGAGAACTGGGTTTCTATATTTGTAATCATCTGCCACCAGCTTGCCCAAACTGAGTTTCTCCATAACATGTATTTTAAACAAAGGGAGTTCTATGGATTCAATACCTTCTCAAATTTCTTAGTAAACCGAAGGTCTTCTGCTAGCTTCAGGAGATCAGCCATGGGATCAGCTCCAGAAGAAAGCACAAAAATGAGCGGTGATGAAGGAGACCCATCTTTATAACATCCAGCAAGGTCAAATGCAGGTGGCTCGATAAAGCGCTGACCTAGGTTTTCCGATACAAAATCCTATAGAAAACATTTGGTTATTATTTTCAAATTAGTATGAAATATATGTAGAGAAGATTCGGTAGCTTAACCATTCCATTGATGGATACCTAAACCAATGAATCAAGATTAACAAATGAATCAAGGCTAGTCAGTACCTGTATTCCCAGAAGTGCCTTATCAACACGGATACACCGAAGTATGAGCAATTTTTGCAGTTTGTTTAATTTGTTATTCCAGTCTTCTGGAAGTGGTTCTTGATGAGCTTCTGAGCTATCAAAAATCCTTTTATAATGTGATATGTTTTCAATAAAATGCTGCTCAAAACCTTTGAGATTCTTTGACTGGCTAAGCTGTAATATCTCAATCCATGACTGCAGAACCAAACTTCTGGTAAGATGCTTAACAAACATACAAACATGTTCAAGAGAAAGATCACAATATTTCTTAAATACCTTGTCAGTCAGCCATTCTGGAGCAGGGTTAGGCTGTGACATTGTAGATGATGTGGCTCCTGCGAGCAAGAACCGCCACTCAACAGGATCTACACATCCCTTTTCCTATATCAAAAAAGAAGCTGCATCTTATTAGCTAAAAAACAATGGCGCGGTCACATTGCCTTCTGCATCTATTGCAAACAATGAAGTGAATCCAGTAATTATTAGCAATTTTTGAGAATCAAGCTCAACTTGTCTGAACATGTGCTTATGAAGAAAAACACACTTTATTGTAATCTGTGTGAACTATGTAGTTACACGAAGAACTAGATTGTGATGTCTAGTTAGTTGTCACGTGTAAATGTGGTCCACGAATATAAGACACTCGAGTGGATATCTTGATTAGATTCCCAACAATCACTTGAGGATTTGTATATAAAACCCTCTTGACGCATTGTGTTTAGTTGATCTTTAGTTGATTAATATAGTTTTCTCTTCAGTGCATAAGCTGTCATCCCCCTATTGTGTATTTGATTATTTATGCTTATTTTCTCTGATTCCTTCTCTTGCTCACACACCCACTCTCACACACACACTACGCACTCTACGAGAGTTAGGTTCTTTACAGCAATCAGTTACATCTATGGAGTGAGGATGGAAAGAAAGAAAGCAAGCTTTTATTAAAGTTTTTTACAATGCCAAAATGGCCTTTTGAGTCCAATCCAGAAATTTTATCTAATACTATTGTCTCATTTTGACTATTTCACTAGTAGAGCATGTGGTTGCTAGTACCACCAACATCCTCAATCTAATTAGAACACCAAACATTGACTACAAAGCTGTTATTACACTGGGAAAATGGAAAAGATTTGAAATAAACTCAAAACTTTGGAAAATATCTTCCTACAGCTAGGAAATTAACACTGGAATGACGGCAATGGTCTAAGTAAAAACGGATTACATAGGTATAGTATGAAAAGGGTGCCTGATTCTACAGCTTGAAATCTAGAACTCTCAAGCTACTTAACATGGAAAAAATGGCCTGTGTTGCATGTTTGCCCCCATGAAAGCATTTTATCCTATGGTGTCTCAGTAAGATTGGGAAATAGTTATTAATATATCTTTCTTTACAATTCCCATTTTCAACATGAAGCAAAATAGGTTCTGGGAAAAGACACATAGACAGTAGTGGAAATATAGGAGATGCTCAAACCTGTAAAATCTTGATACATAGCATTAGAGAGAACATCAACTTATGCTTTTCAAAGAGCGACCGGCACACATTCACATAAAGCAAATATGTAAAATACTCATTTAAATTTTGCACTCTCTTCTCTATTATTGATGCTTGCGTAGCACCATCCATAGCTCGATTGAACAATGATATGAACCAAGTTAGGCTATATTGATACATGGGATCAACAGAAACCAAATCTGATATACAAAAGAACAATTGTGATGCTCTTGTTGCGACTTTACGGTAACCCTGTAAGACAAAAACAGATAGATTTCATCAGCGCTAACAATTTTGGGATTCCATTTAGAGCATAATATTGAGCAATAATACATGCCTCTCTTGTTTCATCAATGGCTATTTCTGTTTTCTCAGCTTCTGCAACCTTTATTTTGATAACATTTGATGTTACCTTTGACTGAGCAAGAGTATTGATAAGGACTTCATCATCCAGAATGTTTCCCTGAAAATAATTATGCATAGATATGAAATTTCATTATCATGCTATCAATAGATTACTTATTAAATATTAAAAAATTGAATAACTGAAAAGCCTGTCACAGATTTTTAGAGGACACTAACTTGTGCTTTTGACAAAAGATGAAGAATTTGTGACTCAATCTCTTTAAGTTCCCGTTTCATATTTGCATTGGAAATAGTTAGATGATTCTTCATTTCAGCAAGATCTGGTCGTTCTTTTGTCACAACCTGTCCTAGAAGTTGCTCTTCAAGTCCTTCTTGTGTAACAAAAAAGTTGAGTAGAGTAACCTTGACACTAACCTGTATGAGAAGCAAAATATTTTTATACCTGTGAAGAAAACTATGCTACCCACATTGATGTCTCTACCTAGAACAATGTAAGGACTACACGCTCCCGAAAACAACGCTCGGCCACAACCGAGTCTAGGATCAAACACAGAAAAATGGGTAATGTATGCACGACACAGTAAAGAGAAGAGTACATAGGATGTTTACGTGGAAAACCCAAACGCGGGAAAAACCACGGCAGTCCACAGACTGCAAACTATCACTATATTACAATATACAATAGATGAACACAGAGGCAACGACCTCTTGTTCACTGTCTTCGCCACAGGTGGCGGTTACAACAGAGACAACATCCTCTTCGGCTCACTCTCTCTCTCTCTCTCTCTCTCTCTCTCTCTCTCTCTCTCTCTCTTCTCTCCCGAGTGTAGGGTTTATGCTCTGCGTTTAGGGTTTTGGGTTTGCGTTTAGGGTTCTGACTCTGTCTGTCTTTTTTGAAATGTCTGTCCTCTGTGTTTTCTGCAATGCCTGATCTTGTGCGTTCTCTTCCAAATTTGATTTCCTGTATCTTCTGCCAACTCTGTTCCTGTATTCTTTCTGCCCCGTAGTAATTTCTATTCTTTCTGCCCTCAACATCTGACACCATAGAGTCCGAAGGGACAGACACTGAAAAGATGGATCTTAACACGCATGACGAGGGTCCAAATCTATTGAAGACCACAAGAAGATATCATAGACGAAAAGGACGGGACCTGAATAGCGTCAGAAGGGCGCATAAGGAACCTAGAATGCAGGCCCCATCCGACATTCCATTCGATGTCGAAAATGGGAAACATGATCTTTTACGCCATTTGATTGCGCAAGAGATCAACCTTATTAGAGAAGATATTGAAATAGCACTAAAGGAAGAAATGAGGAAGCACTAGAGGTTCGGGAGGAGTGGCTATGCTATACAAAGAGGAGCTCCATGGTAGAGTGCATGTTGTACATAAGGATGTGGATGCACGCTACATGTGGATATGCATAAAAAGAGGGGATCTTAGGGAGCTATATATTGCAATTTGCTACTTTCCACCTGCCTATTCAAGGTTTGCACCTCTAGGTGAATCACCATATCGAACACTATATGATGATATCATAAGATTTGCTACTATGGGGGATATAATACTATTAGGAGATTTTAATGCACGAACCAAGGATGAACAAACAACTATATTTAACACCGACGAGGCTGGCTATGGAGAAGCTATGGCAGAAGAGGTTGGTCTAAAGAGAAAAGTTCAAGATATGAGTGCTATAATTGAATATGGAAAACACTTTCTAGCCTTGGGAAGCGCGCATGGACTTGTGATATATAATGGCTTGTCACAATGGCCTGGATAAGATGCTTTGACATGTTGGAACCCAAAAGGGGGTGCAAGCACAGTCGATTATCTAATGGGATCTCCATCTCTTTCGTTTCTTCAAATTACACATATTCCCCTCCACCTATTTACACTAATTTTTCGTATACTCCTCCCCCGCATTTTACTCATACCCTTCCCCCTACTTCCTCTATTATCCCTCCCCCATATTTCTCTAATTCCTCTATTAACCCTCCCCCTTCTTTCTTAATACATAATACCCTCCCCCCTCCAAAAATTAATACCACGCCCTATCCTTTTAATAATGTTAACACTACCCCTCCCCCTCCAAAAAATATTACTACATCATATCCCCACATAAATCATAGGCCTCATAATAGACACCATAATACTCAAAATCATTCACATACCCCCTCCTCAAACCCTCCCATAGCCCGACCAAAATACGTCTAACACGGTGTGCTAAACGTGTGAATAGACACTTTAGACACGCCATACATCCTAGAAAACGAATCTTCTACCTTCTCAATAGACAAACCTCAACCCCTGACACTTTTATGTGGTTGGGGAATACTAATAATAAAAAATTCATGTTTTACCCTACCTCTAAGAAAACCCGCAGGAATAGACCTAGGACTAAATTTTGGAAACCTTTAGCTTATACCCCTCGTACTAGTCTTAGTCTACATAACTTGTCCGCTTACACACTTAGTAAAAACGAAACACAATTATTAAACTTAGGACTAAAATACACCCCCCCCTTCCCCCCCCCCCCCACCCTCCCCTCAAAATATCCTTAAAGAATATACCAACCTTAGTAGATCACTACGCCTTAGACACTTCTTTAAAAATAATGATACTACCCCACCGAATCCCTTCAAATTACCTAACCCCAGCTGGAACCCTCCATCTAAATACCTTCCCTTAGAAACCCTTATTGAAAAATACAATAGTATCCTACAAGAACAACTACTAAACACTAAAATTAAGTATGTTAAACCCCCATACCACCTTCTCTTAGCCCTCAATAGCCTTAAGAGAAATACTAAAATCCTTATCTTACCCGCACTAGCATCAGAGGGATCGTCATAATTTGGTATGGTATGGTATGTTTGATTTGGTTTAATTTGGTATGGTATGGTATGTTTGATTTAGTTTAATTTGGTATGGTATGGTATGTTTGATTTAATTTAATTTGGTTTGGTATGCTATAGTATGTTTGATTTGGTTTAATTTGGTATGGTATGGTATGTTTGATTTAGTTTAATTTGGTTTGGTATGCTATAGTATGTTTGATTTGGTTTAAGTTGGTATGGTATGGTATGTTTGATTTAGTTGTATGGTATGCTATGGTATGTTTGATTTAGTTGTATGGTATGCTATAGTATGTTTGATTTGGTTTAATTTGCTATGGTATGGTATGGTATGTTTGATTTAGTTTAATTTGGTATGGTATGCTATAGTATGTTTGATTTGGTTTAATTTGCTATGGTATGGTATATTTGATTTAGTTTAATTTGGTATGGTATGGTATGTTTGATTTAGTTTAATTTGGTATGGTATGGTATGTTTGATTTAGTTTAATTTGGTTTGGTATGCTATAGTATGTTTGATTTGGTTTAATTTGGTATGGTATGGTATGTTTGATTTAGTTTAATTTGGTTTGGTATGGTATGGTATGTTTGATTTAGATTAATTTGGTTTGGTATGCTATAGTATGTTTGATTTGGTTTAATTTGGTATGGTATGGTATGTTTGATTTAGTTTAATTTGGTTTGGTATGCTATAGTATGTTTGATTTGGTTTAATTTGGTATGGTATGGTATGTTTGATTTAGTTTAATTTGGTTTGGTATGCTATAGTATGTTTGATTTGGTTTAATTTGGTATGGTATGGTATAGTATGTTTGATTTGGTATGATATGGTTTAATTATGCTTAATTCACTATGATATGGTTCAATTTGGTAGGATATTGGGTTGGTTGGATTGGGTTGGCAACACCTTCAATTCAATACCACAAGAATTCGTATTGGGTTGGTTGAATTGGATTGATTTGGTTTAATTTAGTATGGTTTGGTTTAATTAGGCTTAATTCACTATGATATGGTTCAATTCGGTAGGATACGGGCTGGTTGGATTGGGTTGGCAATACCTTCAATTCAATACCACAAGAATTCGCTATGTGAAAGACATGTTTCTCGAACTTCCATGTGACTCTGAGTCAAGCCAAATACCTCTCTTTTGTTTGCGCATTGCCAACATGAAAGGTGAACAATCTATATGTGTAAAGACAAAGGAATACATTCAAATAAATCCTTCGAAGATCGTAATAAAAACAATTGTAAACCATGCAGAGTTTTATGGCGGCCTAACCACATGTGTGCTAATCGTTTGCTAATTAAACAACACATTGCGAAGAAGGGGGAGGAGCTTGTTATTAAAAAGAAGAAGAAGAAAGGATTCAATGTGTCAAAACCAACCATGATGTTCACGCTTTTAGAATAGGATTGCAAATATGGGGATAATTGTTATATGACAATGTACTGTGTAAACAAACAAAGGTGAGTCATTGTGTCATCGGGGCAAGGATCAAAAACATCTAATTAATGCTTCTGTGTATGTGGCCATCACGATCATCCAGATATGTCACGACGCGACACCTAGTTTCATCATAAACAAAACCCTTGGCATAAAAACTACATAAAAACCCTAACATACCCTGAGACAGACATGCATCCACACATGCATGCACATGCACACATATAGAGAAAGAGTGAGAAAACTTGTGAAATTACTCGCAACTCTTTCATAGGACCGACTAATGGGAACACCGTTCACTTGTTGGATGAGCAAAAGGGTCTTTTGGCCACATGACACAATTAGAGGTTTCTACATATGTATGTAACTCACAATCTCTAGTTTCCGTGGGATTCGGCGGGCTCATAAAGTATATGTATGTTTGTATGTAGAAGGCTGGTGTTTATTTGCATCCAACTGATAATAAGGCTTGGTGAGGGAATCACGGTCACAACGGTGTAGGGCGCATTTCAGAGGCCAAGTGCAATTTGCACTATTAGATCTTTATCTAAAAGAGTACGGGAGTTTCCCATAGCCCGATTCTGACAACCTTTGTCATCAAAACATTAAAATTTCCACTACCAAAATAACAATTAATATAAATTTCAACCACAAAAAAACTAAAAACGTGTTTTGAAAATACTTAAAACTTCAAATTCCACACATTGCCAACCACAAAAAGTTTCTAAGGTTTGATTTTGGAGACCAAAATCTCCAAAGTTAAAGACCAAAAACATTTTGAATATTTTTTGTCATTGCATGTACTATATTATGACGATCCCTCTGATGCTAGTGCGGGTTTCACTATCCTTGATTAAGACATGCACAAGATCAGCATTAGATCAGTTCATTATTTGTCTCAAGGTAGTGTACTTGATAGTGAAACCCGCACTAGCATCAGACACATCCATTGATAAAAGGCGGTTTCTCTCGCCAACACTTATTTTGGGCAACAAGTGGGACCCCATGATTTTTTTTTGCGTGGAACTGACACAACAAATGGCGATAATGTGTTTGCGAGCCATGCCCATTTGCAACAATCAAACATTGACGGTCTCTTGCAACCACATTAAATATAACATTATACGATGCCCAACACTTATCAATGACTATGCCATTTGGCCCCACCTTAGACATCCTTGTGAATATGAAATTCAAGCAAGTTCCTAATGCACTTTGTTCATGATTTGACCCCTCATAATGAGGTTTGGGGCAAGGACAACACATAATGGCAACTCAATTTGATCTCTTTAAAATGTGGAGACGATTGCCCAAAAGTTGTTTTACGAAAATTGATCACACATTTCCAACATCCATTGATATTGAAGTATCAAGATAAATGGTCGTGGGGCAGGAGATCCATTTGAAAATGTAATCTCTCTCTTGCACATAACTGAGGTTGTCGTCCACGTTGTTGCTTTGCTTGGCAAGTTGCGTCCAAAGTAGATCAATGATCCAATACTTGCTAGAGAGAACATTTTAAAATTTCAAATATCCATTTCCAAACACTCAAAAACTTTCACAAAACCATCTACTTCTTCTTCTTCTTCACTCAACAGCAAACATAGACAGAGACACAGACACACACACTGTCTTCTTCTTCTTCTTCTTCTTCTTCTTCTTCTTCTTCAAAATGCCTTGGGCCTCTGATGCCAGAGCGTTGGCATCCTTCTTCGTTGGCCCATCTCCGCATGCTTCCAGCAGCAGGACTCCTCCATGCTCCCCCCGGCTACCTCTTCCTTCTCCTCCCCAACGCATCCACATGCGAAGATACAGAAGTTCCTTCTGCCTAACCGCCGCTTCCTCTGAACCTTCCAAAGCACACATAATCACCTCCCTCAAGGTCAATATATTTATTCTTCATGTTGTGATGTAAATAATTAAATAAATAAACATATATATGATGTATGATGTATGCGTATGATGCATGTGCATACAATGTGTATGCATGTGCATACAATGTGTATGCATGTGCATACAATGTGTATGCATGTGCATACAATGTGTATGCATGTGCATACAATGTGTATGCATGTGCATACAATGTGTATGCATGTGCATACAATGTGTATGCATGTGCATACAATGTGTATGCATGTGCATACAATGTGTATGCATGTGCATATAATATATATGCATGTGCATACAATGTGTATGCATGTGCATATAATATATATGTATATGCATATGCATACAATCTATATGCATATGCATACAATCTATATGCATATAATATATATGTATATGCATATGTATATAATGTATGTGTATGATGTATGTGTATGATGTATGTGCATACAATGTATATGCATATGCATACAATCTATATGCATATAATATATATGTATATGCATATGTATATAATGTATGTGTATGATATATGTGTATGATGTATGTGTATGATATATGTGTATGATGTATGTGTATGATGTATGTGTATGATGTATGTGTATGATGTATGTGTACAATGTATATGCATATAATATATATGTGTATGCATATGCATACAATGTATATGCATATGCATACAATGTATATGCATATGCATACAATGTATATGCATATGCATATGCATACAATGTATATGCATATGCATATGCATACAATGTATATGCATATGCATATGCATACAATGTATATGCATATGCATACAATCTATATGCATATAATATATATGTATATGCATATGTATATAATGTATGTGTATGATGTATGTGTATGATGTATGTGCATACAATGTATATGCATATAATATATATGTATATGCATATGCATATACATACAATGTATATCCATATGCATACAATGTCTATGCATATAATATATAATGTATGTGTATGATGTATGTGCATACAATGTATATGCATATGCATATACATATATATTATATGCATATCCATATGCATACAATGTCTATGCATATAATATATAATGTATGTGTATGATGTATGTGCATACAATGTATATGCATATGCATGTGCATACAATGTATATGCATATGCATATGCATACAATGTATATGCATATGCATACAATGTATATGCATATGCATACAATGTATATGCATATGCATACAATGTCTATGCATATGCATACAATGTCTATGCTGCATATGCATACAATGTCTATGCTGCATATGCATACAATGTATATGCATATGCATACAACGTCTATGCATATGCATACAATGTATATGCATATGCATACAATGTATATGCATATGCATACAATGTCTATGCATATGCATACAATGTATATGCATATAATATATAATGTATTTTTATGATGTATGTGGATGATGTATGTGCATACAATGTATATGCATATGCATATGCATACAATGTATATGCATATGCATACAATGTATATGCATATGCATACAATGTATATGCATATGCATACAATGTATATGCATATAATATATAATGTATGTGTATGATGTATGTGTACGATGTATGTGCATACAATGTATATGCATATGCATATGCATACAATGTATTTGTATATTCAATGGAAACTTCATCCGGATGTTTTAAATTCATTCCTGAACTTCTCTCGCAGACTGTTTGTTCTAGTATGGAGAGTGCAATAGAAGAGTCAGAGGTCTTCGAATTGACGGCAATCTCGCCTCTGGATGGGTGCTACGGTGGGCAGCAGCTGAAGAAGCTAAGGTCCTATCTGAGTCAGTACGGTTTGATCCGTTACCGAGTGCTTGTCGAGGTTTGATATTCCTCACCTTTCTTCTGGCTCTTTCAATACATCACAATATTGTAGACACATATGTACATATATGTGAATGTGTATACATATACATCTACATCTACATCTACATCTACATATACATATACATATACATATACATAATACACACACATACATATACACAATACGCACGCAAAGATGTATGCGATATAAAATACATAGTTAAACACAGAAATACACACATTAACTACTTATTTTCCTGCATTTGCAATTCTATCAAGGTCTGAGACATATGCATGAAAATAATATTGAAAATAAACAACAATATTATTTGGTCATCTATCAGATAGTTTGTGTGTTGTGGGATCATTTAGAGTGTTGGCATAGCAAATCTTGCAGGTGCAGTGGCTATTGAAGCTGTCTCAAATTCCTGAAGTTGAACAAGTGCCTTTATTTAGTGAAGATGCTCGACTATTTTTGGAGAGTATCGCTTTGAATTTCAGCCTGGCTGATGCCCGTGCTGTCAAGGGTGTTGAAAGAGTTACCAATCATGATGTAAAGGCCGTCGAGTATGTCTTAAAGGACAAATGCCGCTCACATCCTGAACTTGAGAAGGTACATGGTAGTAGCGTCAAGGTTGACTCCAAGAAAAAGTACATTTCTCTTTGATGGAAGGAATTTTAAGATCAAAATATGCCTGACTTTTTGCTTACTCCTCAAATGCCCTTGTTCTATCATTGAGAATTATATGCACTAATTGAGCAAATACATGGTCGATTCTTCCGTTTTGCCTCTGTATCAAGGGTCGCTCATAATGTTTTCCGAAATCTAATTAATGTGTCCTCTGCCTGTGGCACTAGGTGTTGGAGTTCATACCTTTTGCATGTACATCAGAGGAGATCAATAATCTAGCACGTGGATTGATGTTGCAACATTCTGTACACATAATACTTCTCCCAATTATGGCAGAACTTATCGAGTCGCTTCGTTCACTTCCTCGTGAGTATAGTGACATAGCAATGCTCTCTCGAACACATGGTCAGGTAAACAACCGATGCACCTGAAGTTGACATTTGAGAAGTAGTACTACCTGTGTGAAATTGATTTTATTCTGACTTGTAAAGAATGCTGACTCTCACTCATACAGTTGGGGTGTGTGGAAGCTGTTGCTTCCCACAGATTATGAATAATGTATAATAGTATAATTAAAAGTAACGTGATTTATATAATGGTTTATACAAGCGTGTAATATTTTTTCAATGCATGTAACAGCCTGCATCGCCTACTACTCTTGGAAAAGAGATGGCAAACATTTGTTACAGGCTCGAGCAACAATATCTGAAAATTTCTGCCACCAAGTTTCGAGGAAAGATTGCAGGAGCCGATGGGAATTACAATGCTCATGTTGTTGCATATCCTAACGTTAAGTGGGAAGTTATTGCAGAAGCTTTTGTCTCCTCGCTAGGCTTGGATTTCAATCCTTTTGTCGCTCAGGTCTAGAAGCTTTTGTTAAGCATTTAGTTCAAGTGTCTTCTACGAAGATTCAGTCTCTTTTGCTTGACTTAATTCCACGTTGTATTTGCCAGATTGAACCACATGATGACATTGCAGAACTGTTCGATTCTATTTCACGGTTCAACAATATTCTTCTTGCTTTTCATAGGGATATCTGCAGCTACATCTCTATAGGCTATTTGAAGCAGGTATATAATTATCCTTTAATATTATACCCTTCAGGGCATATGACTATATATTTGAAATTGCTTCTCTAATTTCATCCTATTACTGTAGTTAAAGGCCTCTATGGTACATTAAACCCGCGACTTAATTTTCTGCTTTTGGATTGTGTAGCGTGTCAAAGCTGGTGAAGTTGGTTCTTCAACTATGCCACACAAAGTAAATCCTATTGATTTTGAAAATAGTGAAGGAAATCTCGGACTTGCTAATGCTATTTCGTCACACTTCAGCTCAAAGCTGCCCGTCCCAAGGTGGCAGGTAAATTCTAGCCAATAAGAATTAGAAACAAAGGGAAATACTTATGGACTAAAATATGCCATGCTTGCATATCATATTGACAGCGAGACGTGTCAGACTCGTTTGTCCTTGATTATCTTGGATATGCTTTTGCTTACTCAGTCATTGCATATGAAAGCACACTCAGGGGCATCGGCAAGCTTCAGGTACTCCATTTTCACAGAACAATGTCGTTTTAATGCATTAGCAGAATGTGCATTGCTACCTTATGTATATGCTTGTTAGTGATGTGTCACTTGCACTTGGGTAGAAATTTGGAAACCCTAGAAAGTTCTACTAAGATCAAGTTACATGGTTGTTCCATCATACACGTGTGTGTATGATACATTGCATCGTAAGAAACCGTTAAGTGCTTGGGTATGTGCTACCATTGTCTGAACTAGTAAAGATGTGTTTTTTGTTGCCTGTTTTTATTTCTCATATGAAGAGTTCTATGATCCCCCGTGGATTTATATCATCTTGTTCATTGCATTTGAGCGTGTGTTCCTGAATGATATCAAATTTATTTGTAGGTGGAGCAAATGAATGATGATAAGGAGAAATGGCATTTACATAAAGAGGTTAAAGCAGATTCAACTTAGTCGGGAAATTACTAAAAAGAGCAATGAATGACATGGATGTGAAATAAAGGAGTTACAGCCAGATGGAAAAACTCTTTAGGCCTAGCCAAGGATGCTGATTTGGCTTCGTAAGAAACCTAGAGGATTTTTTAAGATTCATTACTTTTCTGTAGCCATTTATAAGACAAAGTAGGTGTGTAAACGGTATAAGCTCAAACTATTGCATAAATTTGAAAGAAACCCCACTTATGGTATGGTATGTTTGATTTAGTTTAATTTGGTTTGGTATGCTATAGTATGTTTGATTTGGTTTAAGTTGGTATGGTATGGTATGTTTGATTTAGTTGTATGGTATGCTATAGTATGTTTGATTTGGTTTAATTTGCTATGGTATGGTATGTTTGATTTAGTTGTATGGTATGCTATAGTATGTTTGATTTGGTTTAATTTGCTATGGTATGGTATGGTATGTTTGATTTAGTTTAATTTGGTATGGTATGCTATAGTATGTTTGATTTGGTTTAATTTGCTATGGTATGGTATGTTTGATTTAGTTTAATTTGGTTTGGTATGCTATAGTATGTTTGATTTGGTTTAATTTGGTATGGTATGGTATGTTTGATTTAGTTTAACTTAGTTGGGAAATTACTAAAAAGAGCAATGAATGACATGGATGTGAAATAAAGGAGTTACAGCCAGATGGAAAAACTCTTTAGGCCTAGCCAAGGATGCTGATTTGGCTTCGTAAGAAACCTAGAGGATTTTTTAAGATTCATTACTTTTCTGTAGCCATTTATAAGACAAAGTAGGTGTGTAAACGGTATAAGCTCAAACTATTGCATAAATTTGAAAGAAACCCCACTTATGTACATTATGGATATCTGATGGTATTGTTCACCACAACCAATAATGCAAGAAAGCTAGTTGCATGAAGCAGTTGGTCGGAAGTAGCATGCCCAAATCTAAACATAAAACAAAGGGAAAGAGAAAAAGATTGATTTAGCTTGCAATACCACTAAATACTTTGAAAGGAAATCGGAAATAGAGTTCCATTCACCCTTATATACTTGCAATTTGTCAAGATGATTTAACTTACTAAAACGTTGTTCCAGAAACAAAAAACGTGAGTAAATGGCAAAATAACCTGTTGTCTTTCAAACAAACATTCCAGAAATCAAAGTTTGAACTTTGAATCTAGGTAGCTTCTAAATCAGGATAAATGTCTTTACAAATCAACGTCATTGGAAGACAGAAGAATCAGGTCTTTCTTAAGAAGAAGTAAACATGAAAACAGAAGAACTGGATCCTGTTTACGAGGAAATTGTTGAGCGGCAAGCTCAACCGGAGCCGGATTCGTATGCCGGTGAGCAAAAAGCCGATAAGCATGGGAGCCGGTTAACCGGATCCATCAGTAACCGGAAGCCTAGTAATCTACGGTATTACTAGGTAGTTATTGTCTTGGAGTGAGTGTTAGATGCTCGTGTGAGCATTGAAGTACACGGTACTTCTGTCAGTCCCATGAGGACTTGTATAAATAGCGTTGATGAGCGTGTTGTATGTACAGAGTGTTGATATAATTTTGAATATAGTTTTACGTTCTGCTCTCTCTGTCTCTCCCGTGTACTCTCTCACTCTATGTATCTTCTATTTTCTCTGTTCTTTCTATCGCTTCCGCAAGTGATCTTCTACATGGTATTAGATCGAGAGGGTTGAGAACCTCTGCAATCGACATTTACTTTCGAAGAGCAAACCCTAACAGGTCGTAAGAACAGTAGACAGAAAAAGACATGGACAGAGTTATGGCAAGTTCGATTCCCACAGAGAAACTCGACCGGACCAACTACGCGTCCTGGTCATACAAAATGCATCAGTACCTACTGGGGCATGGGTATTGGAGTTTTGTGGAAGGAACGAATGAAGTAGCGCCAGAACCTGCACACAAGGACTTTCGGGTATGGGAGCAAGGAGCGAGCCGAGTACTGTACTGCCTCGCGTCCTTTGTGCATGACCAGATGCTCGGCTACATTAGGGATGCAAAGACGCCGAAGGAAGCCTGGGAAAATCTGCGTAAGGTTTTCGCCGCAAGTACCACAACCCGTAAGTTGCAGCTCCGGCAAGAGCTGAACAACATCCGACAGAGAGACATGTCGGTCACGGACTATACCACCAAAGTAAAAGAGATTTGTGACGCACTCGGGTCTATCAACGTGACAGTGGATGAACACGAGATGGTACAAATCTGCCTTGGTGGTCTAGCGAAAAGGTACAGGCCGATGCGGACAACGATCTGTACCTGGGAGAAACCACCGTCCTTCTTCGACTTGCAATCGATGATGATGGTCGAAGAAAACCACGTGAGTGAGTCTCGGACCACTCAATCGGACAGTCGGATGCTGTACATGGAGGCTGATAGACCCCGTGGGCGTGGGGGAAGAGGTGGGTCGGCACGCAATGGAAGCGGCCGGCAAGAGCAGGAACGAAGGCACAATGAGCGTGCCGATAGCATTTCCGGGACTTCCACGAGCAAGGGGAGTCAAGGCGGTGCCGAAATCCACCCCCATCAAACCGCGCATCCAC
Organism: Azolla caroliniana; assembly: GCF_043228905.1. NCBI lineage: Eukaryota > Viridiplantae > Streptophyta > Polypodiopsida > Salviniales > Salviniaceae > Azolla > Azolla caroliniana. The sequence continues at coordinate 106,698 of NW_028230488.1, read as the reverse complement.
CGGTCTGCTCCAGAGGCAGGTAGATACGGGAGAAAGCCGGCTCGTCATCCGTCGTTGTCCGATTCTTCGCCGGGCCCCAACCGATCGTCGTCGCTCTCCTCGCTCCGGCTCATCTTCATTCCGCTTCTTGAACGCCTTGATCCGCTTCCCGGCCACCAGCACCGCTAAGCGTGTTCCGTCGAGTTCTGGGAGGTGATACGTGTCGTTGCCGTTCGCGCTCGTCACCGTATAAGGCCCGAACCACCTCCTTGCAAATTTACGCTTCGCCTTATGCTGGTTATCGAGGCTGCTGTCGTAAACCAGCACCCAATCGCCTTCCTCGATCTTCTTGGGTCGTAGCCGGTGCGTCTGGTTGAACCGGAACTTGTTTCGTTCCCTCGCCGCACGCAGCTTCTCCTTCACCCTCTGTACGTCCTCTAGCCTCCGCTCGAGCTGTCGAATTGGCGCCGCCAACAGCTCCTCCCGGCTTATCTCGTCCTTCCAGTCTACCGCCGCCCACGAAGAGATCGTCCGCTCTACCGACATGATAGGCTTCTGCCCGTACATCAGTTTTGTCGGCATGAACCCCGTAGTCGAACTGTGCGTAGTTCGGTCCGCCCATAGTGCGTAAGGGAGGAGCCGCGGCCAATTCCCGACCTGCCCTTCACAAGCACGTACTAATGCCTTCACGATAGACCCGTGACCACGTTCCACTTTCCCGTTCGCCTCCGGATTGTAAGCCGTAGTGAGGGAGAGTTTTACCCCTAGTCGGTCGAACAACTCCTCAGCTTCCTGTGCTTCCAGCTCTCCCCGATCCGCCACGATTTTCCTTCCTTTCCCTTCTTATTCCCTTCCTTAATTTTCACCTTCTCACCATCTTATATTTACTTACTTATAATTACATACCCTATCACTCATTCATTTCCCCTTATCACCATATCCCACTCACTCATCTGTCTTATCACCCTATCAATCTTCCTATCACCAACTCATTTCCCCCTTTATCACCACCCCCCCTATCATCAAGATCTTCCACCTTAAATCCTTACAGCCTTCCATCTATTTACACTCTTATTACACCCCACTCACTATGATTATACTTTCCCTCTTTCTCCTCCCTTCCCCATTCTCAACATCCTATATAAACCACCATTTGTATTTCCATGACCTTTTGCACTGATGAGGTCTAAGCGAGCGAAACTAGTTTGCTGCATAAGGTCTTTCCTTTCATTTTAATGAAAACTTCTTGAGTCTCTCTCTCTCTCTCTCTCTCTCTCTCTCTCTCTCTCTCTCTCTCTCTCTCTCTCTCTGTGTGTGTGCTTAGAATATCTTCTTTGACTATTACATTATCTACTATATCACAAAGTCGCCCGCACTCCTTGCTACAACCGAACGGTTAATAACAGAAAAGGCTAGATCGTATTTTCTATGGAGGGCTTCATATTCATTTCACTCAACATCCCACATGTTGTGAGTCAAGATTACACGTCCTTGACACCCATTTCTGCAAATAAGACACAAACCACAACCCCACTTGCAAGCATCACGCCTAACACATTGTTTTTCATCATTTGGAACCTACATTAGTAAATTTTTTGCTTAAGGACGTTCCTCTCATTGACGGACCCCTCCACCGACAATTGTCATCCTCATCTTCACATTGTGAAACTCAAGCTCTAATTATTCATCCAAAGCTTCAATGCCAATTGTTTTTATGGCCAATTATTGGTTCAAGCTCAATGGCACACTCCCGGAATATGTGGACAAAATGGAATGAGGACAACAACAAACATTTTGTTGTTCCTCTTGCTTATTACCATGAGCTTTTTGAACTACCCCTCATCACACATCTCTCGCACTTTTACCTTGAAGTTCCATTGAACAACAAATTGATATGCTCTTATACCCAATGTTGTATGTTGACAACCAACAACTTGATTGATAATTGTGTCCCTAGAGTTGGGTCAAGCTCATTAGGTTCAAAACTTCCTTTTGAAGCCCCCCGATAAATAACCACCTTGGAGGGTTAACCTTAATTAGATGGTTGCGTCATTGATAAATTGTTCAACCGACTCTTGGCTACATATCCACCAGTCCCAACTTCTATCCTCTTCCACATAGATGAACATGGTAAGATTTTCACAATGCTCACCAAAGGTGTGCTTCACTCTCAACTAGTCAACTTTTCGATGTGATGCCCATGGTTGGGCATTTTGTGTGGATCATGGCATACTTCGTTGACAATCACCTCCAACAATTCACTTCCTCTCACTCCTATGTCTCCTACCCAATGCAAATGATTTTTTAAGAGAATATCTTCTACTAATTAGAGACAACCCATGATGGAGTTTCACCTTCAAAATTTAATAAGAGGCATTGCCAAACACCAAATGTTTGCCATGTGTATCTTCGTGACTTTGAGTTTATGATAACACTTTGATTGTCTTGCCCTACTTTCCTTTCAACAAGACACATTATTCGCCACCATGTTTTAGCTTTTGAATGTTCCACAATCTCCCCTTAAATTCCTTCGCATGCAATTGTGTCCCTTGTAAATATCTCCCCAACTTCAACAAATCTCTTATAGGCACACAATATATCTTAAAAAGCTCAAGATAAATCATACATTCATTCATACCTGTGTATCCTTGCTTGCTTGGTTGTTATTTTACGTTATATATCGTTCCTTGCTCAATAATTTGAAGCATCTTGTTTCTAACATAGGCGTTGGAGGTTTGAAATCTCACAAGCCAAGATACTGATTCACATATTCTTTGTTCCAACACCCCACGCGCTATGCATTCTTTGATATATATTGGATCATCCCACCCATTTCCTAGTCCACAATGTCAACGAGTTTCCACCTACACATGCATGCATACGATGCGCTTTTGTATAACACCCAAGTAAGATATTGAAACAAGTGGTTAGTTTGCCATATGTTTGAATGTCTGTTCACATAGTCACCATCCCCAAATCAAGGACACCATGATTTCCTCAAAGGATCTTATTGGAGAGGATCACGATGATAGTTTGGAGACACCTGTTTCGTGTCCAAATGATAAACTTGAGCTTTGATTTCTTGTCATCTGGGAGTTGACGCAAGGAGAGTTGGAGCAAATGTTATCGATCGGGCATACCAAGCTTTGTCATTGGATGGGCTAGTAGTAGTGTTGTATATGAGCGCAAAGAGTGAAACACTATTTGTCATTACTAAAATTGCCTCCAAAGTGTCATTGGTGAGCTCTCGAGGTCGATAATGCATCACAAGTGTTGTTAGATGTGGATGTTGCATCACCACCAACATAGGACATCCATCATGTTCTATTGTTATGGGGAGATGGATGGACTCCTTTGTGGTTGCCCCAATTGTTGTCCATGCATAAAAGAGTTGATAGTTGTGTCAATAATTATTGACACAACTATCAACTCTTTTATGTCAATAATTATTGATAGTTGTGTCAATAAAAGAGCCGCACTAACGAGTTTGGTTGATTCTTGTGTGTGATTGCCCGCCCACTTGCATTCGAAATGGTTCTCTTGTAAAACTTCTTAATAACTCCCTTGACTAGATACTAGATAGATAAGAAAGAAATGAAGAATGTATGTACATATGTATGTTCATGTATTTTGGTCTGCGTGACCGACCGACCACACAGAGATGATGATGATGATTTTGATGATGATGATATATGTACATAGATATATGAATAATGAATGAATTAATGTCCACGAGTGAGTGAGCAGCTATGGCTATGGCTATGGCTATGGCTATGGCTATGGCTATGGCGAGCAGTAGTATCCCAGCTTGGCAGCACCTGCAGGAAGGCGGCATGTTGAGCTCCTCCCTCAACTGCTGCACCTCTTTCCTCCTCAGGCGTCCCCTTTGCTGCCTCAATATCCTCTCACGACCTTGCAAGGCCACAACTAGCTGCAACTTGTTGTTCCAGCAGTTCGGTGGGAGAAGAAGAAGGACGTCAAGCCGCACTCTCTTCTGTAGCATCGCCACTTCCTCAACTGACGCCGAAAGTGGCCCAACTACTCCATTGCTTCCTCTCAGAAAAGCTTATCCCTTCCATGTCATCGAACAGAAATGGCAACATTTCTGGGAAGCCAACCAGACGTTCCACACTCCTGACACCGTCGACACTTCAAAGCCTAAATTCTATGTCCTCGACATGTTCCCCTATCCTAGGTATACACTCAGTCCTCATTCCCTCCAATTAGACACACTAACAAAATCTCTGGTAAACTTATGTCGAGATGCATCGGGTAATCCTCCTCCGAGAATGATATAGGATACATATGGGAGCTCACTTGCAGACAACATATGGGGGGATCACTGGGCTAGTGGAGTTTCATTGCTTTTCACAGAGGAGTTAGAACCTCTGACCCACATTTTTCATAGAGATGAGACTGGTCAATTCATGTGGGTCAGGCTGAGAGCAGATGGGGCACTTCTACCTTGTACATTGCTTTTTAAGTAGTGGCCTTTTATTTTGCAGATCTGCTTCTGCTTTCTTTAATCTTTTCTATGTGTGAAACCCCATATTTGTTTTTGGTTTCTATATCTTTGCCTTTAAGTATTTCAGAAAACTTTCGTTCTATCTTCTAGTTCTTACAAAGGTGATAGATGCTGTGGCCTAGATGACAAGACAATTTGCTATTGCCCAATCTATTTAACCCCATTCAAGTGTCCTGGCCAAGACTCCACATGTGTAGCCAACTGATTGACTTGTAGCATTGAGTGATGGAGAAAAATCAAGCTGTAATGGCCCTTCGTCGATAAGCTGTTGTGGCTGTGTTGTTGTCCGTCAACAACTTCTCACTATGTCTCTTGAATTCTTGTGAGAACAATCCTAAACACACTTGACCTTCTGTACTGGGTCAAAGCTTTGTTTAAAAAGGCAATGGTATCTCCCTCCTTTTTTTAAAACTAAAAACCAAAGCCATGACTAACTTAATGCTTTCCAATTTCACTCCCAATGGCGTAATTGGCAGATTTATTCTTCAATAGATTTGCATGCATATTTTCCTATCTCAATCTCTAACTGATTTGAAGAAGTCTTGAGCTACCCTATCACACTACAAATGCTTCCCTCTGTCTCTTGAGTTCTAGTAAGAAAAGACCTAGGCACCGTTGGTCCTAATATTCCATTACCTTACGTAGCGGGCCAAAGCCTTGTTTAAAGAGGCAATGGCATCTCCCTCTGATTTCATAAAAGACACTACAGTGTCAAACATAGCGTGCTTCGGATTCCACTCCTTGATGACATAATTGGCAAATTCTTTCTTCTAGAGGTATTCGTGTATATCTTCCTACTGTAATTGGCAAAGACGTTGGATACAGGTAGCATCTTCTCTATTATAAAGGCAAAGGCAAATAGAATGCATCTCCTAACATTAATAAATCTTCTTCAAAACCAACCAACAATCCAGCCCATAAAGATCTTACTTATCGCCATTGGGATAATTAAGTCCACATCCAACCTGATTGCTAGAAAATGAAAGGGATGATTCCACAAAGCCATCCTCAACCAACCCTAGGTTTGTATTGTGATCAAACACTAGATGTACTGCCAAAGAAACAACTTTCTTAGGGTGTCATCTTTAATTCTTCCCCTATGACTAGCTGAAGTGTATCCTCTCTTGATCATTGGATTATGGAGAGTGCTTGCACAAGTCATATGACTCTTGACAGGTCTATCTTGTGTTATATTCGACCTCACAGCTCACACATTTCTATTGCAGATGCCTCAAGTCCCGAGGCCTCACACATGAGTAATGTATTTTTGAATTCTCTTTCTGGTCAACAAACAACTATGATTCAAAATGTATTATCTGTACCTTGTCTTTCATCTAACCTACTGTTGGTGCTTGAGGCTTCATCCATGGGTAATGCATTTTGAATTTTCCTTCTAGTCAACAAAATGTATAATCTGAATAACTCTTAAGTTGGAGATGACATCAACAACCTACAAATTTCCACCAGTGATAAAAAGGAAATGGACTTGTGTCACCGTCACGGCTCCAACAGCTCATTACCATCCTCCAAGTCTCATCTACTATAACATCTGCATTGAAGTTATGTCGTAGTAGCTCAAGAAGATCCGTAGCTGTTGTGTGCTTGCTTTTGGGCATCACAACTATGACTCTCGTCATCCCAAATGGTGCATGGCCTTCCTCATTCAAATTTCTTCAATACCTCATGTGTGGCTTGTGCACATGGGAAGCACCACTGAGAACCATTTCTCTCTCAAGCAACTTATTGTGCCACATCCATTTTGGAGCTAGTCTGAGTTCACATACCTTCAACCAAATTTGAAGCACTCTCTAGGTTTCAAGAATGGGTGTCTCTAGTTGAAACAAAGACCTTCAAGAAGGTTAACAAAATCAGAGCTAACAATGGTGGTGAATTTATTTCATGTTCTGTTAGTATCTTTTCTTGGCAACAAGGTATTGCTTGTCAGTTTTCTGTCCCCAATTCTCCACAACAAAATTAGTAGTAGAAAGGAAGAACAAGACAGTTAAGAAATGGTGAGAGTGTTGTCTCAATCTGATCTTTCTCTCCATTTTTGGGTGAAGCTATCGACACAGCTGTCTATATCATCAACTATTCTCCTACTAAGGCACTTGCTGAAATGATCCTTGAAGAGGCATTTACAGGTCACAAATTCTTAGTTTCTCATCTTTGGGTGTTTGAATCTGATGAATATGTTCATATTTCAGATACTACACTTACTAAATTTGAATCCAAGAGTAAGAAATGCAAGTTTCTTGGGTATAGCAAGTAATCTATGGCAATGTGGCTGGCTTCTTTAACAAGGCACTTCCTAAGGACACAATTGATCAGCCCTTTATTCATCTCAAATTAGGAGCACCATTCTGGAGCCGAGGTGGTGGAGGATGACAGCCTTAGAACTAATCTTTCCCTTCTGCACACACGCACACTACACATTTCTCTCTCTAGATTCACTTTATTCCATCAATTATCTCATTTGACTTTCTAATCCTGCCAGTACTTCATTACAACATTTACTACATTGTTTTTTCTCCCCACTACTTTACGACTTTTACTCATTATGCTCCTAGGCACATGTTATCCCCTTTCATAAATGTATCAGTTACAAACCCCACTCTATTTAAAGGCTTTGAGGCTCACTAAGAAATATAGTTGCTTTTTAGTATAATTTTCTCTGTTTGTGCTAGGCTCTTTGGCACCCTACTACTGTCATAACAGTTTCCTCAATAATTATTTTGATTTGTTTTTCCCAAAGACGAGAAAACATTTTGTTCCCAAAGATTTCTGTTCAGTTTATAGACTATTTTGGCCTCTTAAAATATGTTATATAGCTTTCTTTCTTTCTACTATGGTGTTTAGTGTGGGATATCTAAGTTTATTAATGCTTGATGATTTGCATTGTCATGAATGTTCGATAATGGGGCAGGTCTTCATGTTGGACACTCTTTCTTTCTTTCTACTCTGGTGTTTGATTATGTTATGTTTTGGTTTATCAACCCTTAATGATTTACATGGTCATGACTGTTTAACAGTGGATCAGGTCTTCATGTTGGACACCCTGAAGGTTATACAGCCACTGATATTATTGCAAGGTACAAACGCATGCAAGGGTTTAATGTTCTTCATCCAATGGGAATGGGTTGGGATGCTTTTGGATTACCTGCTGAACAATATGCAATTGAGGTAAAATGAAAGGTCATTGTTTGTGATATATAAGCCATTTGTTCAATTATGAGCATTTGCACATATGGTAATATATATATTTTATAATACTTGTTAGACAGGAGCTCATCCAAGTTTGACAACAAAACGTAATATCAGCAGGTTCCGCAAGCAGGTAGAACTACCTTGGCTTTGGCTTTTTTGTTATACTTATTCTATTTAATCCTTCATATTTTCTTCAACTGAAATGAGTGAGATGAGGTAATGTGTATGAACTACAATGTGGTACACATGGATGGAAAATCATGTTGTACCACTAAGGCAATAGAATAGATATTTTATTGTCCATGAGGAAGTGAATTTTGACGTATGGCCCATGGGATCAAATCAACATATCATGTTGTATGTGACTCCTTCCTAAGAAGGGGGGTTATTACGTTGGAGTAAAAACTCTAGATGTGAAAATAATGCACGCATATTTATGCTCAACATTGTTGATGGACATTTGAGTATGAGACTTACATTATCATACCCGTCTAACAAGTCATCATATTTCTCGTGAATTACCTTATACACTGAGCATGGGATAAGTATGTAACTGATTCAGCCTCCTCAGGTTTTATTGCATACCTTGCATATCTACATATTTGGGTGATGGATGCCATGATGCTACATCAACACTTAACTTGTGTGAGCAAGTTTGAAGAGTGTTAATGTTCTCTGGGCTCATGGGGATAGTGAGATGTGATAGGATACATTCTGGCATTTTTACCCTGTATTGGTGACAAAATTGGGTTAATATTTGCAATATTCCAATTTCGACATTTTAGCATCTTGCCACTTCATCCTTACTGCCTCTAGTAATCTATCCGTGCTGATCACATGCTTCATAGCATCACTTGAGAGCACCAACAGATCTTTTACTACCCATCTCATAAACCATTTCATCATGTCAAGCATCCAACTAGATAAGAAGATTTTGCTCTTCTTGGTTTGTGTACCTTGCATCCTATGTTCCAGCTTGTTTTGGCAATTTATGGCCAGGCATATTCTTGGCTTTTGTGATATACTTGAATACTCTTTGCATGGCTTGTACCTCTATAGATCACTTGTTTCTAATAGCTTGTCAAGTTATAATTTATGGATTTTATCTAGTTCATTCCATGCACTAAGTGAGATAGTGCCACCTCACACTCTCACTCCATAACACAACATTTGGACCAACATAGCATTGAATAACATTATCTCACTTCCCATCTTCGAGTATCACTTTGGTTGCATTGATTCTCAAACATATAATAACTATTCTAGCACACTTGAAGCCTAGACTCATAGCATACATTCTATCTATTTGTCGATGGAACTTTAATACATTCCAGCACACTTGTCATAGCATACATAGATATTTGATGCTTTGCACCACTTGTTTTGGTTCTAACTTCTCTCTTGCATGTAAAGTGGGGTAATGTCTGAGTTGTATCACCTTTATTGCCATCATTAACAATAGTCCATTGATTTGACAAAATGTATCCAAATACATCAAGTACGTATTGCATATCATCCAAAGTATATTGGAATAAAACTCTTGGGATTAAGGGCCCTTTAGGTTTCTCTAACTAAACTAGAAAAATGTTTTTATATTATTTAATATTTTCTATTTTATGTTAAAGTTGTACAGTCTCGTTTTCAGAACTGTACTACAACTTCTAAAAGAATATTCTATACTTTGAATGAGATACTTGGACAAGATTCCCACTCAGCATAGAATAGGTATTTATGAGGCCATGACTTAGCTGTCCCATCAGCATTTAAAGCACCTTTTCTAAAAGCATATTCTATGTATCTTGGATAGCGCATATATATATATGTGTGTGTGCACTCCTATCTTGTATGTTTTTTCAATGGTAGGCTTTTATTTTGTAAAAATACTTCTACTTCTTTAATCCCTCCTATGTGTTAAACCCCATAATTGTTTTAGTTTCTATATCTCTACCTTTAGATATTTCAGAAAACTGTCATTCTGTCTTCTAGTTCTTTACAAAAACATCATTAGCATATAGGAGAGCTCATGTATGAGTTTTAGGCCATCCGATTCTTTTTCTTTTGCAACCTTACTTTACTATTTTTTCAATTTTAACGATGTATAGACCAAAGAGTGTAAGAGAGAATGGATACCCTTGCTTGATACCCATGATGCTCAAAACGTAGTTTGGCAAACCACTATCTACTTTCAATTTGCACTTAACTTGCTCATATAGGTTACTAGTGGGATATCGATGCATAGACCAAAGAGTGTGGGAGAGAGTGGACACCCTTGCTTTGACCCCTATTTTGCTCAAAAAGTAGTTTGAGAAACTACTATCCATTTTCAATTGGCAACTTGCTCATACAATTGTGCTACAACTGCTCTATACACTAATGACATTCTTATCTCTATCATTCTTTTCCCAAGCTCACTCCCTGGTATAGTGTCAAAGGCTTTCTTGAAGTCCACAAAACAACAATATAGCGTTTTCCTTTGAAGTTGAATTTTTACCATAATAAGTTTTAGTTAACGAAATGATCAACAGTTAAATGTTTTGGTCTATGAAGGGAAAATGGTATATGTAGGAAACCTGAGAAACAGATGATAATGCCAAGTTTTTATGCAACCGATGATAATGCAATAGTTAATCGTAAAGGAAGGGTCTCATGTCTGGAGAATAGGCACAATAATGGGGGGTGTACCCTGAGTCTCAATAAACCCTCACACATAGTTCTATTAAACATCAAGTACAATCAGTGTGTGTTCATGTGTCCAGCATGTAAGATGACTGGAATCTTAAATTTTTTGAAAGTACTCTCTCTGGATCCATTGGGGAAAACAGCAAACAGTAATAATTTTACTAGGCTCCAGATTTCCAAAGGATTAGAGTGAGCTCTCCCATGTAAGAGTTTTTAGATCTCTCTCATGTACACCCCACATGTCTCCTACATAGCTTACCATTAGTTGAGGGCGCTTTCAACGATTTTAATCCGTAGCCAGATTACATCTGTAATCAGCTTTTCATAGATCCCTTTTTTGCATTTAATAGACAAGTTTTGTTAATATCAGCATTATTGGTTTACCCATTAATTTAACAGACGTTCAACATTTAAGTTCTTGTTGCCTACAGGTATGTTTGATTTGGTTTAATTTGGTATGGTATGGTATGTTTGATTTAGTTTAATTTGGTTTGGTATGGTATGGTATGTTTGATTTAGTTTAATTTGGTTTGGTATGCTATAGTATGTTTGATTTGGTTTAATTTGGTATGGTATGGTATGTTTGATTTAGTTTAATTTGGTTTGGTATGCTATAGTATGTTTGATTTGGTTTAATTTGGTATGGTATGGTATGGTATGTTTGATTTAGTTTAATTTGGTTTGGTATGCTATAGTATGTTTGATTTGGTTTAATTTGGTATGGTATGGTATGAAGGGCAATGTGAAAAATACTTTTTGTAATATTTGAAAATACCCTTTGTAAATTTGAAAATATTACAAAGTGTATTTTTCACGTGTTTGGAAACCCATGCATATGTAGCGGAATCTCACTATATGCAATATACTTCACTAGTTTCCCCAACCAAGAAGTTACAATGTTTTTACTCGAAATACATCGCAATAACGAATGCCATATGGGAAAAGTTTGCATGAGAATGTAAATCTATAGAGGCACCTCAACATGTACAAAGCTTAATAACGCATAGATTGTTGATGATTACATCCTTTATCCGAACTCGGAGAAAAGCGATATTTATCTCTCAACTTACCCTTTTCCAAACTTCAACAAACATTGCATGTCGTCTATTGTAGACTCTGTAAATACTCTTGAAACACCATTTGCGAATTCCAATGCTTTTGATTTTGCTGCAAGTACGTTGAGAAATCCAATCCCCAAGCTCTATTTTTTGAAGAATCCCATTTATAAAAAAGATGACTTTAAAATAGAAGTTGGCTCTTGAAATGTCAAGCACGAAAAGTTGTAATACAACCATTTAAAAACCTCTTGAAATCGTCCTCCATAGAATGGAAATGGTAGAGATTGCCTCATTGTATTAGTATGCAAGCGATGTAAAGAGGCCGACTCCACGATTTATCCAATGTGATTGGGGCTTATCAGTCGGCAATTCCAAATACATCACAAAGTTTGTTGAATGACCAGTTGTTGACAAAGTTCCTGCACATGGTAACATTTTTAACATTCACACAAATACAAAAAGAGAAGTTACAAGAATAATTTTACTTGTTAGCTATATTTTGAGAGAGAGAAAGATATATTAGCTTCTTTTAAGAGAGAGAGAGAGAGAGAGAGAGAGAGAGAGAGAGAGAGAGAGAGACCTGCACGTAATAATGTCTTGTAAACAGGACATTCATAGATACCGCTCTCTGGAGGTTTTCTGAACTGCACAGGCTTTAGCCACATAATCGGGAGCTCACTATATAATTCCTTTGGTCTAGACTCTGTCAACATATGTTCTTGATAATCCCAACGACATCCTTCAAGAAATAAACCTCGGATATAACATCCATCTTCAGGTGGTTTTTGGATTGTTTTAGCTGTTTGACTATCTTCAACGATGAAATCAAAGCCAACAGTATCGATGGGATATCTATACTTTCTTGCAAAATTCTGAAGGGTTCCTGTCAAGAAGGCCTGAAAACAAGGTTCCCATTTACTCTTAGGCGTCAAATTGACATTGTTGAGTACACTTGTGTAGGTCACGAAACATTTCATTTATTGTTTTTTGAACATAATACTGAACGTAATACTGAAGTCCTACCTGAGGGAAAAAGAACCCAGATATCCAGTATACAGCAGGGGCCCCCTTATCTATCCATTCTTGTATGAATTCTGTTCTCTGAAGGAGATCTATCACCCATGAAGCAAGTGGCTTTAATGATGGATAGGCTTTGCTTGCCCAAAGGTCTGGAACCTGAAAATTTTAATATAATTAAGGTCATTTCCATGCGGCAAACGACTATTGTGAATAAACTAAACATACATATTGAGAGTGGTGATAACCTGATTGTTGAAGATGCTAGTGCAAAGCATTTCCAAGTCAGGAGACATCATCACTAACCCCTTCAGTGCTTTTAGTACTTCTCTCAAGGAGACCCGCATGACATTGAGCAAGCCATTGTATCTGATGCATTCTTGTGTCAGAACTGTGTTCATACTCTCTGTATACATTGTTGGATATTTGCGTAGAACATCTTCAACATCATATATAGGGGGTAGCTTAGCAAGAATATCCTGGCATGACTTCTCAATGGTCTCCTCTCGTGACATGCCACCTGTTCCAGTCGCTCTTTCTCTTGGTTGAAATGATAATAATGTGTTAAAAACATCATATGATTCATTTTGATCACATGTGATGTCAGCATTCTCATGAAGACCAAATATCTCTGGCTTTGGCGCCAGTGGAAGCTCTTTAATGTATGCGGCAAATCCATTGACATTTGTTGCATCAGGGATAATATATACTCCAGACTCACTGAAGCTGTGTTTTGTTTCAACTATAATCTGCATCAGAGTTAAGTAAATTGAATGTCAAGATTGCTTCTTTGTCTGTAAGACTAATTATATAAAGACATTTCTTTGCTTGTGTGATAAGAGACAGTAGAAAACCTCTGGAATAATAAACTTGAGAAGCAGATTATTCATAAGTCGCCTATCCTTATCATCCGTGACACGACCACCATAGTTGATTTCTCCACAAAGAAACCGGATAACCTGAATATCGACACATCCAATCAATGACAAAACAAAAATTTCTCTTGCTATGGCGAATCAGGATAAATAGTGTAGGAAACTACCTTATACGGAATTTCGTTGTATTCGTTTAGAAACATCCGAATTTGAGTCTGGCAAACAGCTAGATCTCCATCTGTGAATTCATACCTTATATTCCATCCTAAAGCACCAAATTTCCTTCTTTCTTGAATAACAGCATGGAATAAACATGTCGCAAACAAAAACTTCTTCCATACATCTGGTTTGGCACAGTCATTCAGGACCTTGTCAGTATATCTCATGTATGACCGCGCTAGGTTTGACTTCAAACCCTTTGGAGGTTCCAAAGTCATTTTTACACCATTTTGAAGAATTGAAACAGGGAAATCAGGACTAGGCATGCTGGTTAACCAGAGCCGAAAGTCTTTATGCACCTGAGTGTATAAACATGAAATATTAAAAGTAAGAACAAAGAAATTCTCAAATCTGGTTCAAAGAAAAATCTGAATTCTATAGTACTACCTTTTCTGGATCGATGTTATCAACAATACGCTCAAGAGCAGGCATCCATGATTGTGACAAGTGACAATTCTGAAGGCATACCCACATGCCACGATCCATCCCTAGTTCAAGAAGCTTTTCTGCTTTGGGTCCTTGACCTTGTCCAAGAGAAACCTAGGAATAAAACACAGAAAAAGCAATGATATGTAAGCATTTTAAGAGAGAACTGGGTTTCTATATTTGTAATCATCTGCCACCAGCTTGCCCAAACTGAGTTTCTCCATAACATGTATTTTAAACAAAGGGAGTTCTATGGATTCAATACCTTCTCAAATTTCTTAGTAAACCGAAGGTCTTCTGCTAGCTTCAGGAGATCAGCCATGGGATCAGCTCCAGAAGAAAGCACAAAAATGAGCGGTGATGAAGGAGACCCATCTTTATAACATCCAGCAAGGTCAAATGCAGGTGGCTCGATAAAGCGCTGACCTAGGTTTTCCGATACAAAATCCTATAGAAAACATTTGGTTATTATTTTCAAATTAGTATGAAATATATGTAGAGAAGATTCGGTAGCTTAACCATTCCATTGATGGATACCTAAACCAATGAATCAAGATTAACAAATGAATCAAGGCTAGTCAGTACCTGTATTCCCAGAAGTGCCTTATCAACACGGATACACCGAAGTATGAGCAATTTTTGCAGTTTGTTTAATTTGTTATTCCAGTCTTCTGGAAGTGGTTCTTGATGAGCTTCTGAGCTATCAAAAATCCTTTTATAATGTGATATGTTTTCAATAAAATGCTGCTCAAAACCTTTGAGATTCTTTGACTGGCTAAGCTGTAATATCTCAATCCATGACTGCAGAACCAAACTTCTGGTAAGATGCTTAACAAACATACAAACATGTTCAAGAGAAAGATCACAATATTTCTTAAATACCTTGTCAGTCAGCCATTCTGGAGCAGGGTTAGGCTGTGACATTGTAGATGATGTGGCTCCTGCGAGCAAGAACCGCCACTCAACAGGATCTACACATCCCTTTTCCTATATCAAAAAAGAAGCTGCATCTTATTAGCTAAAAAACAATGGCGCGGTCACATTGCCTTCTGCATCTATTGCAAACAATGAAGTGAATCCAGTAATTATTAGCAATTTTTGAGAATCAAGCTCAACTTGTCTGAACATGTGCTTATGAAGAAAAACACACTTTATTGTAATCTGTGTGAACTATGTAGTTACACGAAGAACTAGATTGTGATGTCTAGTTAGTTGTCACGTGTAAATGTGGTCCACGAATATAAGACACTCGAGTGGATATCTTGATTAGATTCCCAACAATCACTTGAGGATTTGTATATAAAACCCTCTTGACGCATTGTGTTTAGTTGATCTTTAGTTGATTAATATAGTTTTCTCTTCAGTGCATAAGCTGTCATCCCCCTATTGTGTATTTGATTATTTATGCTTATTTTCTCTGATTCCTTCTCTTGCTCACACACCCACTCTCACACACACACTACGCACTCTACGAGAGTTAGGTTCTTTACAGCAATCAGTTACATCTATGGAGTGAGGATGGAAAGAAAGAAAGCAAGCTTTTATTAAAGTTTTTTACAATGCCAAAATGGCCTTTTGAGTCCAATCCAGAAATTTTATCTAATACTATTGTCTCATTTTGACTATTTCACTAGTAGAGCATGTGGTTGCTAGTACCACCAACATCCTCAATCTAATTAGAACACCAAACATTGACTACAAAGCTGTTATTACACTGGGAAAATGGAAAAGATTTGAAATAAACTCAAAACTTTGGAAAATATCTTCCTACAGCTAGGAAATTAACACTGGAATGACGGCAATGGTCTAAGTAAAAACGGATTACATAGGTATAGTATGAAAAGGGTGCCTGATTCTACAGCTTGAAATCTAGAACTCTCAAGCTACTTAACATGGAAAAAATGGCCTGTGTTGCATGTTTGCCCCCATGAAAGCATTTTATCCTATGGTGTCTCAGTAAGATTGGGAAATAGTTATTAATATATCTTTCTTTACAATTCCCATTTTCAACATGAAGCAAAATAGGTTCTGGGAAAAGACACATAGACAGTAGTGGAAATATAGGAGATGCTCAAACCTGTAAAATCTTGATACATAGCATTAGAGAGAACATCAACTTATGCTTTTCAAAGAGCGACCGGCACACATTCACATAAAGCAAATATGTAAAATACTCATTTAAATTTTGCACTCTCTTCTCTATTATTGATGCTTGCGTAGCACCATCCATAGCTCGATTGAACAATGATATGAACCAAGTTAGGCTATATTGATACATGGGATCAACAGAAACCAAATCTGATATACAAAAGAACAATTGTGATGCTCTTGTTGCGACTTTACGGTAACCCTGTAAGACAAAAACAGATAGATTTCAACAGCGCTAACAATTTTGGGATTCCATTTAGAGCATAATATTGAGCAATAATACATGCCTCTCTTGTTTCATCAATGGCTATTTCTGTTTTCTCAGCTTCTGCAACCTTTATTTTGATAACATTTGATGTTACCTTTGACTGAGCAAGAGTATTGATAAGGACTTCATCATCCAGAATGTTTCCCTGAAAATAATTATGCATAGATATGAAATTTCATTATCATGCTATCAATAGATTACTTATTAAATATTAAAAAATTGAATAACTGAAAAGCCTGTCACAGATTTTTAGAGGACACTAACTTGTGCTTTTGACAAAAGATGAAGAATTTGTGACTCAATCTCTTTAAGTTCCCGTTTCATATTTGCATTGGAAATAGTTAGATGATTCTTCATTTCAGCAAGATCTGGTCGTTCTTTTGTCACAACCTGTCCTAGAAGTTGCTCTTCAAGTCCTTCTTGTGTAACAAAAAAGTTGAGTAGAGTAACCTTGACACTAACCTGTATGAGAAGCAAAATATTTTTATACCTGTGAAGAAAACTATGCTACCCACATTGATGTCTCTACCTAGAACAATGTAAGGACTACACGCTCCCGAAAACAACGCTCGGCCACAACCGAGTCTAGGATCAAACACAGAAAAATGGGTAATGTATGCACGACACAGTAAAGAGAAGAGTACATAGGATGTTTACGTGGAAAACCCAAACGCGGGAAAAACCACGGCAGTCCACAGACTGCAAACTATCACTATATTACAATATACAATAGATGAACACAGAGGCAACGACCTCTTGTTCACTGTCTTCGCCACAGGTGGCGGTTACAACAGAGACAACATCCTCTTCGGCTCACTCTCTCTCTCTCTCTCTCTCTCTCTCTCTCTCTCTTTCTCTCTCTTCTCTCCCGAGTGTAGGGTTTATGCTCTGCGTTTAGGGTTTTGGGTTTGCGTTTAGGGTTCTGACTCTGTCTGTCTTTTTTGAAATGTCTGTCCTCTGTGTTTTCTGCAATGCCTGATCTTGTGCGTTCTCTTCCAAATTTGATTTCCTGTATCTTCTGCCAACTCTGTTCCTGTATTCTTTCTGCCCCGTAGTAATTTCTATTCTTTCTGCCCTCAACATCTGACACCATAGAGTCCGAAGGGACAGACACTGAAAAGATGGATCTTAACACGCATGACGAGGGTCCAAATCTATTGAAGACCACAAGAAGATATCATAGACGAAAAGGACGGGACCTGAATAGCGTCAGAAGGGCGCATAAGGAACCTAGAATGCAGGCCCCATCCGACATTCCATTCGATGTCGAAAATGGGAAACATGATCTTTTACGCCATTTGATTGCGCAAGAGATCAACCTTATTAGAGAAGATATTGAAATAGCACTAAAGGAAGAAATGAGGAAGCACTAGAGGTTCGGGAGGAGTGGCTATGCTATACAAAGAGGAGCTCCATGGTAGAGTGCATGTTGTACATAAGGATGTGGATGCACGCTACATGTGGATATGCATAAAAAGAGGGGATCTTAGGGAGCTATATATTGCAATTTGCTACTTTCCACCTGCCTATTCAAGGTTTGCACCTCTAGGTGAATCACCATATCGAACACTATATGATGATATCATAAGATTTGCTACTATGGGGGATATAATACTATTAGGAGATTTTAATGCACGAACCAAGGATGAACAAACAACTATATTTAACACCGACGAGGCTGGCTATGGAGAAGCTATGGCAGAAGAGGTTGGTCTAAAGAGAAAAGTTCAAGATATGAGTGCTATAATTGAATATGGAAAACACTTTCTAGCCTTGGGAAGCGCGCATGGACTTGTGATATATAATGGCTTGTCACAATGGCCTGGATAAGATGCTTTGACATGTTGGAACCCAAAAGGGGGTGCAAGCACAGTCGATTATCTAATGGGATCTCCATCTCTTTCGTTTCTTCAAATTGCACATATTCCCCTCCACCTATTTACACTAATTTTTCGTATACTCCTCCCCCGCATTTTACTCATACCCTTCCCCCTACTTCCTCTATTATCCCTCCCCCATATTTCTCTAATTCCTCTATTAACCCTCCCCCTTCTTTCTTAATACATAATACCCTCCCCCCTCCAAAAATTAATACCACGCCCTATCCTTTTAATAATGTTAACACTACCCCTCCCCCTCCAAAAAATATTACTACATCATATCCCCACATAAATCATAGGCCTCATAATAGACACCATAATACTCAAAATCATTCACATACCCCCTCCTCAAACCCTCCCATAGCCCGACCAAAATACGTCTAACACGGTGTGCTAAACGTGTGAATAGACACTTTAGACACGCCATACATCCTAGAAAACGAATCTTCTACCTTCTCAATAGACAAACCTCAACCCCTGACACTTTTATGTGGTTGGGGAATACTAATAATAAAAAATTCATGTTTTACCCTACCTCTAAGAAAACCCGCAGGAATAGACCTAGGACTAAATTTTGGAAACCTTTAGCTTATACCCCTCGTACTAGTCTTAGTCTACATAACTTGTCCGCTTACACACTTAGTAAAAACGAAACACAATTATTAAACTTAGGACTAAAATACACCCCCCCCTTCCCCCCCCCCCCCCACCCTCCCCTCAAAATATCCTTAAAGAATATACCAACCTTAGTAGATCACTACGCCTTAGACACTTCTTTAAAAATAATGATACTACCCCACCGAATCCCTTCAAATTACCTAACCCCAGCTGGAACCCTCCATCTAAATACCTTCCCTTAGAAACCCTTATTGAAAAATACAATAGTATCCTACAAGAACAACTACTAAACACTAAAATTAAGTATGTTAAACCCCCATACCACCTTCTCTTAGCCCTCAATAGCCTTAAGAGAAATACTAAAATCCTTATCTTACCCGCACTAGCATCAGAGGGATCGTCATAATTTGGTATGGTATGGTATGTTTGATTTGGTTTAATTTGGTATGGTATGGTATGTTTGATTTAGTTTAATTTGGTATGGTATGGTATGTTTGATTTAATTTAATTTGGTTTGGTATGCTATAGTATGTTTGATTTGGTTTAATTTGGTATGGTATGGTATGTTTGATTTAGTTTAATTTGGTTTGGTATGCTATAGTATGTTTGATTTGGTTTAAGTTGGTATGGTATGGTATGTTTGATTTAGTTGTATGGTATGCTATGGTATGTTTGATTTAGTTGTATGGTATGCTATAGTATGTTTGATTTGGTTTAATTTGCTATGGTATGGTATGGTATGTTTGATTTAGTTTAATTTGGTATGGTATGCTATAGTATGTTTGATTTGGTTTAATTTGCTATGGTATGGTATATTTGATTTAGTTTAATTTGGTATGGTATGGTATGTTTGATTTAGTTTAATTTGGTATGGTATGGTATGTTTGATTTAGTTTAATTTGGTTTGGTATGCTATAGTATGTTTGATTTGGTTTAATTTGGTATGGTATGGTATGTTTGATTTAGTTTAATTTGGTTTGGTATGGTATGGTATGTTTGATTTAGATTAATTTGGTTTGGTATGCTATAGTATGTTTGATTTGGTTTAATTTGGTATGGTATGGTATGTTTGATTTAGTTTAATTTGGTTTGGTATGCTATAGTATGTTTGATTTGGTTTAATTTGGTATGGTATGGTATGTTTGATTTAGTTTAATTTGGTTTGGTATGCTATAGTATGTTTGATTTGGTTTAATTTGGTATGGTATGGTATAGTATGTTTGATTTGGTATGATATGGTTTAATTATGCTTAATTCACTATGATATGGTTCAATTTGGTAGGATATTGGGTTGGTTGGATTGGGTTGGCAACACCTTCAATTCAATACCACAAGAATTCGTATTGGGTTGGTTGAATTGGATTGATTTGGTTTAATTTAGTATGGTTTGGTTTAATTAGGCTTAATTCACTATGATATGGTTCAATTCGGTAGGATACGGGCTGGTTGGATTGGGTTGGCAATACCTTCAATTCAATACCACAAGAATTCGCTATGTGAAAGACATGTTTCTCGAACTTCCATGTGACTCTGAGTCAAGCCAAATACCTCTCTTTTGTTTGCGCATTGCCAACATGAAAGGTGAACAATCTATATGTGTAAAGACAAAGGAATACATTCAAATAAATCCTTCGAAGATCGTAATAAAAACAATTGTAAACCATGCAGAGTTTTATGGCGGCCTAACCACATGTGTGCTAATCGTTTGCTAATTAAACAACACATTGCGAAGAAGGGGGAGGAGCTTGTTATTAAAAAGAAGAAGAAGAAAGGATTCAATGTGTCAAAACCAACCATGATGTTCACGCTTTTAGAATAGGATTGCAAATATGGGGATAATTGTTATATGACAATGTACTGTGTAAACAAACAAAGGTGAGTCATTGTGTCATCGGGGCAAGGATCAAAAACATCTAATTAATGCTTCTGTGTATGTGGCCATCACGATCATCCAGATATGTCACGACGCGACACCTAGTTTCATCATAAACAAAACCCTTGGCATAAAAACTACATAAAAACCCTAACATACCCTGAGACAGACATGCATCCACACATGCATGCACATGCACACATATAGAGAAAGAGTGAGAAAACTTGTGAAATTACTCGCAACTCTTTCATAGGACCGACTAATGGGAACACCGTTCACTTGTTGGATGAGCAAAAGGGTCTTTTGGCCACATGACACAATTAGAGGTTTCTACATATGTATGTAACTCACAATCTCTAGTTTCCGTGGGATTCGGCGGGCTCATAAAGTATATGTATGTTTGTATGTAGAAGGCTGGTGTTTATTTGCATCCAACTGATAATAAGGCTTGGTGAGGGAATCACGGTCACAACGGTGTAGGGCGCATTTCAGAGGCCAAGTGCAATTTGCACTATTAGATCTTTATCTAAAAGAGTACGGGAGTTTCCCATAGCCCGATTCTGACAACCTTTGTCATCAAAACATTAAAATTTCCACTACCAAAATAACAATTAATATAAATTTCAACCACAAAAAAACTAAAAACGTGTTTTGAAAATACTTAAAACTTCAAATTCCACACATTGCCAACCACAAAAAGTTTCTAAGGTTTGATTTTGGAGACCAAAATCTCCAAAGTTAAAGACCAAAAACATTTTGAATATTTTTTGTCATTGCATGTACTATATTATGACGATCCCTCTGATGCTAGTGCGGGTTTCACTATCCTTGATTAAGACATGCACAAGATCAGCATTAGATCAGTTCATTATTTGTCTCAAGGTAGTGTACTTGATAGTGAAACCCGCACTAGCATCAGACACATCCATTGATAAAAGGCGGTTTCTCTCGCCAACACTTATTTTGGGCAACAAGTGGGACCCCATGATTTTTTTTTGCGTGGAACTGACACAACAAATGGCGATAATGTGTTTGCGAGCCATGCCCATTTGCAACAATCAAACATTGACGGTCTCTTGCAACCACATTAAATATAACATTATACGATGCCCAACACTTATCAATGACTATGCCATTTGGCCCCACCTTAGACATCCTTGTGAATATGAAATTCAAGCAAGTTCCTAATGCACTTTGTTCATGATTTGACCCCTCATAATGAGGTTTGGGGCAAGGACAACACATAATGGCAACTCAATTTGATCTCTTTAAAATGTGGAGACGATTGCCCAAAAGTTGTTTTACGAAAATTGATCACACATTTCCAACATCCATTGATATTGAAGTATCAAGATAAATGGTCGTGGGGCAGGAGATCCATTTGAAAATGTAATCTCTCTCTTGCACATAACTGAGGTTGTCGTCCACGTTGTTGCTTTGCTTGGCAAGTTGCGTCCAAAGTAGATCAATGATCCAATACTTGCTAGAGAGAACATTTTAAAATTTCAAATATCCATTTCCAAACACTCAAAAACTTTCACAAAACCATCTACTTCTTCTTCTTCTTCACTCAACAGCAAACATAGACAGAGACACAGACACACACACTGTCTTCTTCTTCTTCTTCTTCTTCTTCTTCAAAATGCCTTGGGCCTCTGATGCCAGAGCGTTGGCATCCTTCTTCGTTGGCCCATCTCCGCATGCTTCCAGCAGCAGGACTCCTCCATGCTCCCCCCGGCTACCTCTTCCTTCTCCTCCCCAACGCATCCACATGCGAAGATACAGAAGTTCCTTCTGCCTAACCGCCGCTTCCTCTGAACCTTCCAAAGCACACATAATCACCTCCCTCAAGGTCAATATATTTATTCTTCATGTTGTGATGTAAATAATTAAATAAATAAACATATATATGATGTATGATGTATGCGTATGATGCATGTGCATACAATGTGTATGCATGTGCATACAATGTGTATGCATGTGCATACAATGTGTATGCATGTGCATACAATGTGTATGCATGTGCATACAATGTGTATGCATGTGCATACAATGTGTATGCATGTGCATACAATGTGTATGCATGTGCATACAATGTGTATGCATGTGCATACAATGTGTATGCATGTGCATATAATATATATGCATGTGCATACAATGTGTATGCATGTGCATATAATATATATGTATATGCATATGCATACAATCTATATGCATATGCATACAATCTATATGCATATAATATATATGTATATGCATATGTATATAATGTATGTGTATGATGTATGTGTATGATGTATGTGCATACAATGTATATGCATATGCATACAATCTATATGCATATAATATATATGTATATGCATATGTATATAATGTATGTGTATGATATATGTGTATGATGTATGTGTATGATATATGTGTATGATGTATGTGTATGATGTATGTGTATGATGTATGTGTATGATGTATGTGTATGATGTATGTGTACAATGTATATGCATATAATATATATGTGTATGCATATGCATACAATGTATATGCATATGCATACAATGTATATGCATATGCATACAATGTATATGCATATGCATATGCATACAATGTATATGCATATGCATATGCATACAATGTATATGCATATGCATATGCATACAATGTATATGCATATGCATACAATGTATATGCATATGCATACAATGTATATGCATATGCATACAATCTATATGCATATAATATATATGTATATGCATATGTATATAATGTATGTGTATGATGTATGTGTATGATGTATGTGCATACAATGTATATGCATATAATATATATGTATATGCATATGCATATACATACAATGTATATCCATATGCATACAATGTCTATGCATATAATATATAATGTATGTGTATGATGTATGTGCATACAATGTATATGCATATGCATATACATATATATTATATGCATATCCATATGCATACAATGTCTATGCATATAATATATAATGTATGTGTATGATGTATGTGCATACAATGTATATGCATATGCATGTGCATACAATGTATATGCATATGCATACAATGTCTATGCTGCATATGCATACAATGTCTATGCTGCATATGCATACAATGTATATGCATATGCATACAACGTCTATGCATATGCATACAATGTATATGCATATGCATACAATGTATATGCATATGCATACAATGTCTATGCATATGCATACAATGTATATGCATATAATATATAATGTATTTTTATGATGTATGTGGATGATGTATGTGCATACAATGTATATGCATATGCATATGCATACAATGTATATGCATATGCATATGCATACAATGTATATGCATATGCATACAATGTATATGCATATGCATACAATGTATATGCATATAATATATAATGTATGTGTATGATGTATGTGTACGATGTATGTGCATACAATGTATATGCATATGCATATGCATACAATGTATTTGTATATTCAATGGAAACTTCATCCGGATGTTTTAAATTCATTCCTGAACTTCTCTCGCAGACTGTTTGTTCTAGTATGGAGAGTGCAATAGAAGAGTCAGAGGTCTTCGAATTGACGGCAATCTCGCCTCTGGATGGGTGCTACGGTGGGCAGCAGCTGAAGAAGCTAAGGTCCTATCTGAGTCAGTACGGTTTGATCCGTTACCGAGTGCTTGTCGAGGTTTGATATTCCTCACCTTTCTTCTGGCTCTTTCAATACATCACAATATTGTAGACACATATGTACATATATGTGAATGTGTATACATATACATCTACATCTACATCTACATCTACATATACATATACATATACATATACATAATACACACACATACATATACACAATACGCACGCAAAGATGTATGCGATATAAAATACATAGTTAAACACAGAAATACACACATTAACTACTTATTTTCCTGCATTTGCAATTCTATCAAGGTCTGAGACATATGCATGAAAATAATATTGAAAATAAACAACAATATTATTTGGTCATCTATCAGATAGTTTGTGTGTTGTGGGATCATTTAGAGTGTTGGCATAGCAAATCTTGCAGGTGCAGTGGCTATTGAAGCTGTCTCAAATTCCTGAAGTTGAACAAGTGCCTTTATTTAGTGAAGATGCTCGACTATTTTTGGAGAGTATCGCTTTGAATTTCAGCCTGGCTGATGCCCGTGCTGTCAAGGGTGTTGAAAGAGTTACCAATCATGATGTAAAGGCCGTCGAGTATGTCTTAAAGGACAAATGCCGCTCACATCCTGAACTTGAGAAGGTACATGGTAGTAGCGTCAAGGTTGACTCCAAGAAAAAGTACATTTCTCTTTGATGGAAGGAATTTTAAGATCAAAATATGCCTGACTTTTTGCTTACTCCTCAAATGCCCTTGTTCTATCATTGAGAATTATATGCACTAATTGAGCAAATACATGGTCGATTCTTCCGTTTTGCCTCTGTATCAAGGGTCGCTCATAATGTTTTCCGAAATCTAATTAATGTGTCCTCTGCCTGTGGCACTAGGTGTTGGAGTTCATACCTTTTGCATGTACATCAGAGGAGATCAATAATCTAGCACGTGGATTGATGTTGCAACATTCTGTACACATAATACTTCTCCCAATTATGGCAGAACTTATCGAGTCGCTTCGTTCACTTCCTCGTGAGTATAGTGACATAGCAATGCTCTCTCGAACACATGGTCAGGTAAACAACCGATGCACCTGAAGTTGACATTTGAGAAGTAGTACTACCTGTGTGAAATTGATTTTATTCTGACTTGTAAAGAATGCTGACTCTCACTCATACAGTTGGGGTGTGTGGAAGCTGTTGCTTCCCACAGATTATGAATAATGTATAATAGTATAATTAAAAGTAACGTGATTTATATAATGGTTTATACAAGCGTGTAATATTTTTTCAATGCATGTAACAGCCTGCATCGCCTACTACTCTTGGAAAAGAGATGGCAAACATTTGTTACAGGCTCGAGCAACAATATCTGAAAATTTCTGCCACCAAGTTTCGAGGAAAGATTGCAGGAGCCGATGGGAATTACAATGCTCATGTTGTTGCATATCCTAACGTTAAGTGGGAAGTTATTGCAGAAGCTTTTGTCTCCTCGCTAGGCTTGGATTTCAATCCTTTTGTCGCTCAGGTCTAGAAGCTTTTGTTAAGCATTTAGTTCAAGTGTCTTCTACGAAGATTCAGTCTCTTTTGCTTGACTTAATTCCACGTTGTATTTGCCAGATTGAACCACATGATGACATTGCAGAACTGTTCGATTCTATTTCACGGTTCAACAATATTCTTCTTGCTTTTCATAGGGATATCTGCAGCTACATCTCTATAGGCTATTTGAAGCAGGTATATAATTATCCTTTAATATTATACCCTTCAGGGCATATGACTATATATTTGAAATTGCTTCTCTAATTTCATCCTATTACTGTAGTTAAAGGCCTCTATGGTACATTAAACCCGCGACTTAATTTTCTGCTTTTGGATTGTGTAGCGTGTCAAAGCTGGTGAAGTTGGTTCTTCAACTATGCCACACAAAGTAAATCCTATTGATTTTGAAAATAGTGAAGGAAATCTCGGACTTGCTAATGCTATTTCGTCACACTTCAGCTCAAAGCTGCCCGTCCCAAGGTGGCAGGTAAATTCTAGCCAATAAGAATTAGAAACAAAGGGAAATACTTATGGACTAAAATATGCCATGCTTGCATATCATATTGACAGCGAGACGTGTCAGACTCGTTTGTCCTTGATTATCTTGGATATGCTTTTGCTTACTCAGTCATTGCATATGAAAGCACACTCAGGGGCATCGGCAAGCTTCAGGTACTCCATTTTCACAGAACAATATCGTTTTAATGCATTAGCAGAATGTGCATTGCTACCTTATGTATATGCTTGTTAGTGATGTGTCACTTGCACTTGGGTAGAAATTTGGAAACCCTAGAAAGTTCTACTAAGATCAAGTTACATGGTTGTTCCATCATACACGTGTGTGTATGATACATTGCATCGTAAGAAACCGTTAAGTGCTTGGGTATGTGCTACCATTGTCTGAACTAGTAAAGATGTGTTTTTTGTTGCCTGTTTTTATTTCTCATATGAAGAGTTCTATGATCCCCCGTGGATTTATATCATCTTGTTCATTGCATTTGAGCGTGTGTTCCTGAATGATATCAAATTTATTTGTAGGTGGAGCAAATGAATGATGATAAGGAGAAATGGCATTTACATAAAGAGGTTAAAGCAGATTCAACTTAGTCGGGAAATTACTAAAAAGAGCAATGAATGACATGGATGTGAAATAAAGGAGTTACAGCCAGATGGAAAAACTCTTTAGGCCTAGCCAAGGATGCTGATTTGGCTTCGTAAGAAACCTAGAGGATTTTTTAAGATTCATTACTTTTCTGTAGCCATTTATAAGACAAAGTAGGTGTGTAAACGGTATAAGCTCAAACTATTGCATAAATTTGAAAGAAACCCCACTTATGGTATGGTATGTTTGATTTAGTTTAATTTGGTTTGGTATGCTATAGTATGTTTGATTTGGTTTAAGTTGGTATGGTATGGTATGTTTGATTTAGTTGTATGGTATGCTATAGTATGTTTGATTTGGTTTAATTTGCTATGGTATGGTATGTTTGATTTAGTTGTATGGTATGCTATAGTATGTTTGATTTGGTTTAATTTGCTATGGTATGGTATGGTATGTTTGATTTAGTTTAATTTGGTATGGTATGCTATAGTATGTTTGATTTGGTTTAATTTGCTATGGTATGGTATGTTTGATTTAGTTTAATTTGGTTTGGTATGCTATAGTATGTTTGATTTGGTTTAATTTGGTATGGTATGGTATGTTTGATTTAGTTTAACTTAGTTGGGAAATTACTAAAAAGAGCAATGAATGACATGGATGTGAAATAAAGGAGTTACAGCCAGATGGAAAAACTCTTTAGGCCTAGCCAAGGATGCTGATTTGGCTTCGTAAGAAACCTAGAGGATTTTTTAAGATTCATTACTTTTCTGTAGCCATTTATAAGACAAAGTAGGTGTGTAAACGGTATAAGCTCAAACTATTGCATAAATTTGAAAGAAACCCCACTTATGTACATTATGGATATCTGATGGTATTGTTCACCACAACCAATAATGCAAGAAAGCTAGTTGCATGAAGCAGTTGGTCGGAAGTAGCATGCCCAAATCTAAACATAAAACAAAGGGAAAGAGAAAAAGATTGATTTAGCTTGCAATACCACTAAATACTTTGAAAGGAAATCGGAAATAGAGTTCCATTCACCCTTATATACTTGCAATTTGTCAAGATGATTTAACTTACTAAAACGTTGTTCCAGAAACAAAAAACGTGAGTAAATGGCAAAATAACCTGTTGTCTTTCAAACAAACATTCCAGAAATCAAAGTTTGAACTTTGAATCTAGGTAGCTTCTAAATCAGGATAAATGTCTTTACAAATCAACGTCATTGGAAGACAGAAGAATCAGGTCTTTCTTAAGAAGAAGTAAACATGAAAACAGAAGAACTGGATCCTGTTTACGAGGAAATTGTTGAGCGGCAAGCTCAACCGGAGCCGGATTCGTATGCCGGTGAGCAAAAAGCCGATAAGCATGGGAGCCGGTTAACCGGATCCATCAGTAACCGGAAGCCTAGTAATCTACGGTATTACTAGGTAGTTATTGTCTTGGAGTGAGTGTTAGATGCTCGTGTGAGCATTGAAGTACACGGTACTTCTGTCAGTCCCATGAGGACTTGTATAAATAGCGTTGATGAGCGTGTTGTATGTACAGAGTGTTGATATAATTTTGAATATAGTTTTACGTTCTGCTCTCTCTGTCTCTCCCGTGTACTCTCTCACTCTATGTATCTTCTATTTTCTCTGTTCTTTCTATCGCTTCCGCAAGTGATCTTCTACATGGTATTAGATCGAGAGGGTTGAGAACCTCTGCAATCGACATTTATTTTCGAAGAGCAAACCCTAACAGGTCGTAAGAACAGTAGACAGAAAAAGACATGGACAGAGTTATGGCAAGTTCGATTCCCACAGAGAAACTCGACCGGACCAACTACGCGTCCTGGTCATACAAAATGCATCAGTACCTACTGGGGCATGGGTATTGGAGTTTTGTGGAAGGAACGAATGAAGTAGCGCCAGAACCTGCACACAAGGACTTTCGGGTATGGGAGCAAGGAGCGAGCCGAGTACTGTACTGCCTCGCGTCCTTTGTGCATGACCAGATGCTCGGCTACATTAGGGATGCAAAGACGCCGAAGGAAGCCTGGGAAAATCTGCGTAAGGTTTTCGCCGCAAGTACCACAACCCGTAAGTTGCAACTCCGGCAAGAGCTGAACAACATCCGACAGAGAGACATGTCGGTCACGGACTATACCACCAAAGTAAAAGAGATTTGTGACGCACTCGGGTCTATCAACGTGACAGTGGATGAACACGAGATGGTACAAATCTGCCTTGGTGGTCTAGCGAAAAGGTACAGGCCGATGCGGACAACGATCTGTACCTGGGAGAAACCACCGTCCTTCTTCGACTTGCAATCGATGATGATGGTCGAAGAAAACCACGTGAGTGAGTCTCGGACCACTCAATCGGACAGTCGGATGCTGTACATGGAGGCTGATAGACCCCGTGGGCGTGGGGGAAGAGGTGGGTCGGCACGCAATGGAAGCGGCCGGCAAGAGCAGGAACGAAGGCACAATGAGCGTGCCGATAGCATTTCCGGGACTTCCACGAGCAAGGGGAGTCAAGGCGGTGCCGAAATCCACCCCCATCAAACCGCGCATCCACCGGTCTGCTCCAGAGGCAGGTAGATACGGGAGAAAGCCGGCTCGTCATCCGTCGTTGTCCGATTCTTCGCCGGGCCCCAACCGATCGTCGTCGCTCTCCTCGCTCCGGCTCATCTTCATTCCGCTTCTTGAACGCCTTGATCCGCTTCCCGGCCACCAGCACCGCTAAGCGTGTTCCGTCGAGTTCTGGGAGGTGATACGTGTCGTTGCCGTTCGCGCTCGTCACCGTATAAGGCCCGAACCACCTCCTTGCAAATTTACGCTTCGCCTTATGCTGGTTATCGAGGCTGCTGTCGTAAACCAGCACCCAATCGCCTTCCTCGATCTTCTTGGGTCGTAGCCGGTGCGTCTGGTTGAACCGGAACTTGTTTCGTTCCCTCGCCGCACGCAGCTTCTCCTTCACCCTCTGTACGTCCTCTAGCCTCCGCTCGAGCTGTCGAATTGGCGCCGCCAACAGCTCCTCCCGGCTTATCTCGTCCTTCCAGTCTACCGCCGCCCACGAAGAGATCGTCCGCTCTACCGACATGATAGGCTTCTGCCCGTACATCAGTTTTGTCGGCATGAACCCCGTAGTCGAACTGTGCGTAGTTCGGTCCGCCCATAGTGCGTAAGGGAGGAGCCGCGGCCAATTCCCGACCTGCCCTTCACAAGCACGTACTAATGCCTTCACGATAGACCCGTGACCACGTTCCACTTTCCCGTTCGCCTCCGGATTGTAAGCCGTAGTGAGGGAGAGTTTTACCCCTAGTCGGTCGAACAACTCCTCAGCTTCCTGTGCTTCCAGCTCTCCCCGATCCGCCACGATTTTCCTTCCTTTCCCTTCTTATTCCCTTCCTTAATTTTCACCTTCTCACCATCTTATATTTACTTACTTATAATTACATACCCTATCACTCATTCATTTCCCCTTATCACCATATCCCACTCACTCATCTGTCTTATCACCCTATCAATCTTCCTATCACCAACTCATTTCCCCCTTTATCACCACCCCCCCTATCATCAAGATCTTCCACCTTAAATCCTTACAGCCTTCCATCTATTTACACTCTTATTACACCCCACTCACTATGATTATACTTTCCCTCTTTCTCCTCCCTTCCCCATTCTCAACATCCTATATAAACCACCATTTGTATTTCCATGACCTTTTGCACTGATGAGGTCTAAGCGAGCGAAACTAGTTTGCTGCATAAGGTCTTTCCTTTCATTTTAATGAAAACTTCTTGAGTCTCTCTCTCTCTCTCTCTCTCTCTCTCTCTCTCTCTCTCTCTCTCTCTGTGTGTGTGCTTAGAATATCTTCTTTGACTATTACATTATCTACTATATCACAAAGTCGCCCGCACTCCTTGCTACAACCGAACGGTTAATAACAGAAAAGGCTAGATCGTATTTTCTATGGAGGGCTTCATATTCATTTCACTCAACATCCCACATGTTGTGAGTCAAGATTACACGTCCTTGACACCCATTTCTGCAAATAAGACACAAACCACAACCCCACTTGCAAGCATCACGCCTAACACATTGTTTTTCATCATTTGGAACCTACATTAGTAAATTTTTTGCTTAAGGACGTTCCTCTCATTGACGGACCCCTCCACCGACAATTGTCATCCTCATCTTCACATTGTGAAACTCAAGCTCTAATTATTTTCATCCAAAGCTTCAATGCCAATTGTTTTTATGGCCAATTATTGGTTCAAGCTCAATGGCACACTCCCGGAATATGTGGACAAAATGGAATGAGGACAACAACAAACATTTTGTTGTTCCTCTTGCTTATTACCATGAGCTTTTTGAACTACCCCTCATCACACATCTCTCGCACTTTTACCTTGAAGTTCCATTGAACAACAAATTGATATGCTCTTATACCCAATGTTGTATGTTGACAACCAACAACTTGATTGATAATTGTGTCCCTAGAGTTGGGTCAAGCTCATTAGGTTCAAAACTTCCTTTTGAAGCCCCCCGATAAATAACCACCTTGGAGGGTTAACCTTAATTAGATGGTTGCGTCATTGATAAATTGTTCAACCGACTCTTGGCTACATATCCACCAGTCCCAACTTCTATCCTCTTCCACATAGATGAACATGGTAAGATTTTCACAATGCTCACCAAAGGTGTGCTTCACTCTCAACTAGTCAACTTTTCGATGTGATGCCCATGGTTGGGCATTTTGTGTGGATCATGGCATACTTCGTTGACAATCACCTCCAACAATTCACTTCCTCTCACTCCTATGTCTCCTACCCAATGCAAATGATTTTTTAAGAGAATATCTTCTACTAATTAGAGACAACCCATGATGGAGTTTCACCTTCAAAATTTAATAAGAGGCATTGCCAAACACCAAATGTTTGCCATGTGTATCTTCGTGACTTTGAGTTTATGATAACACTTTGATTGTCTTGCCCTACTTTCCTTTCAACAAGACACATTATTCGCCACCATGTTTTAGCTTTTGAATGTTCCACAATCTCCCCTTAAATTCCTTCGCATGCAATTGTGTCCCTTGTAAATATCTCCCCAACTTCAACAAATCTCTTATAGGCACACAATATATCTTAAAAAGCTCAAGATAAATCATACATTCATTCATACCTGTGTATCCTTGCTTGCTTGGTTGTTATTTTACGTTATATATCGTTCCTTGCTCAATAATTTGAAGCATCTTGTTTCTAACATAGGCGTTGGAGGTTTGAAATCTCACAAGCCAAGATACTGATTCACATATTCTTTGTTCCAACACCCCACGCGCTATGCATTCTTTGATATATATTGGATCATCCCACCCATTTCCTAGTCCACAATGTCAACGAGTTTCCACCTACACATGCATGCATACGATGCGCTTTTGTATAACACCCAAGTAAGATATTGAAACAAGTGGTTAGTTTGCCATATGTTTGAATGTCTGTTCACATAGTCACCATCCCCAAATCAAGGACACCATGATTTCCTCAAAGGATCTTATTGGAGAGGATCACGATGATAGTTTGGAGACACCTGTTTCGTGTCCAAATGATAAACTTGAGCTTTGATTTCTTGTCATCTGGGAGTTGACGCAAGGAGAGTTGGAGCAAATGTTATCGATCGGGCATACCAAGCTTTGTCATTGGATGGGCTAGTAGTAGTGTTGTATATGAGCGCAAAGAGTGAAACACTATTTGTCATTACTAAAATTGCCTCCAAAGTGTCATTGGTGAGCTCTCGAGGTCGATAATGCATCACAAGTGTTGTTAGATGTGGATGTTGCATCACCACCAACATAGGACATCCATCATGTTCTATTGTTATGGGGAGATGGATGGACTCCTTTGTGGTTGCCCCAATTGTTGTCCATGCATAAAAGAGTTGATAGTTGTGTCAATAATTATTGACACAACTATCAACTCTTTTATGTCAATAATTATTGATAGTTGTGTCAATAAAAGAGCCGCACTAACGAGTTTGGTTGATTCTTGTGTGTGATTGCCCGCCCACTTGCATTCGAAATGGTTCTCTTGTAAAACTTCTTAATAACTCCCTTGACTAGATACTAGATAGATAAGAAAGAAATGAAGAATGTATGTACATATGTATGTTCATGTATTTTGGTCTGCGTGACCGACCGACCACACAGAGATGATGATGATGATTTTGATGATGATGATATATGTACATAGATATATGAATAATGAATGAATTAATGTCCACGAGTGAGTGAGCAGCTATGGCTATGGCTATGGCTATGGCTATGGCTATGGCTATGGCGAGCAGTAGTATCCCAGCTTGGCAGCACCTGCAGGAAGGCGGCATGTTGAGCTCCTCCCTCAACTGCTGCACCTCTTTCCTCCTCAGGCGTCCCCTTTGCTGCCTCAATATCCTCTCACGACCTTGCAAGGCCACAACTAGCTGCAACTTGTTGTTCCAGCAGTTCGGTGGGAGAAGAAGAAGGACGTCAAGCCGCACTCTCTTCTGTAGCATCGCCACTTCCTCAACTGACGCCGAAAGTGGCCCAACTACTCCATTGCTTCCTCTCAGAAAAGCTTATCCCTTCCATGTCATCGAACAGAAATGGCAACATTTCTGGGAAGCCAACCAGACGTTCCACACTCCTGACACCGTCGACACTTCAAAGCCTAAATTCTATGTCCTCGACATGTTCCCCTATCCTAGGTATACACTCAGTCCTCATTCCCTCCAATTAGACACACTAACAAAATCTCTGGTAAACTTATGTCGAGATGCATCGGGTAATCCTCCTCCGAGAATGATATAGGATACATATGGGAGCTCACTTGCAGACAACATATGGGGGGATCACTGGGCTAGTGGAGTTTCATTGCTTTTCACAGAGGAGTTAGAACCTCTGACCCACATTTTTCATAGAGATGAGACTGGTCAATTCATGTGGGTCAGGCTGAGAGCAGATGGGGCACTTCTACCTTGTACATTGCTTTTTAAGTAGTGGCCTTTTATTTTGCAGATCTGCTTCTGCTTTCTTTAATCTTTTCTATGTGTGAAACCCCATATTTGTTTTTGGTTTCTATATCTTTGCCTTTAAGTATTTCAGAAAACTTTCGTTCTATCTTCTAGTTCTTACAAAGGTGATAGATGCTGTGGCCTAGATGACAAGACAATTTGCTATTGCCCAATCTATTTAACCCCATTCAAGTGTCCTGGCCAAGACTCCACATGTGTAGCCAACTGATTGACTTGTAGCATTGAGTGATGGAGAAAAATCAAGCTGTAATGGCCCTTCGTCGATAAGCTGTTGTGGCTGTGTTGTTGTCCGTCAACAACTTCTCACTATGTCTCTTGAATTCTTGTGAGAACAATCCTAAACACACTTGACCTTCTGTACTGGGTCAAAGCTTTGTTTAAAAAGGCAATGGTATCTCCCTCCTTTTTTTAAAACTAAAAACCAAAGCCATGACTAACTTAATGCTTTCCAATTTCACTCCCAATGGCGTAATTGGCAGATTTATTCTTCAATAGATTTGCATGCATATTTTCCTATCTCAATCTCTAACTGATTTGAAGAAGTCTTGAGCTACCCTATCACACTACAAATGCTTCCCTCTGTCTCTTGAGTTCTAGTAAGAAAAGACCTAGGCACCGTTGGTCCTAATATTCCATTACCTTACGTAGCGGGCCAAAGCCTTGTTTAAAGAGGCAATGGCATCTCCCTCTGATTTCATAAAAGACACTACAGTGTCAAACATAGCGTGCTTCGGATTCCACTCCTTGATGACATAATTGGCAAATTCTTTCTTCTAGAGGTATTCGTGTATATCTTCCTACTGTAATTGGCAAAGACGTTGGATACAGGTAGCATCTTCTCTATTATAAAGGCAAAGGCAAATAGAATGCATCTCCTAACATTAATAAATCTTCTTCAAAACCAACCAACAATCCAGCCCATAAAGATCTTACTTATCGCCATTGGGATAATTAAGTCCACATCCAACCTGATTGCTAGAAAATGAAAGGGATGATTCCACAAAGCCATCCTCAACCAACCCTAGGTTTGTATTGTGATCAAACACTAGATGTACTGCCAAAGAAACAACTTTCTTAGGGTGTCATCTTTAATTCTTCCCCTATGACTAGCTGAAGTGTATCCTCTCTTGATCATTGGATTATGGAGAGTGCTTGCACAAGTCATATGACTCTTGACAGGTCTATCTTGTGTTATATTCGACCTCACAGCTCACACATTTCTATTGCAGATGCCTCAAGTCCCGAGGCCTCACACATGAGTAATGTATTTTTGAATTCTCTTTCTGGTCAACAAACAACTATGATTCAAAATGTATTATCTGTACCTTGTCTTTCATCTAACCTACTGTTGGTGCTTGAGGCTTCATCCATGGGTAATGCATTTTGAATTTTCCTTCTAGTCAACAAAATGTATAATCTGAATAACTCTTAAGTTGGAGATGACATCAACAACCTACAAATTTCCACCAGTGATAAAAAGGAAATGGACTTGTGTCACCGTCACGGCTCCAACAGCTCATTACCATCCTCCAAGTCTCATCTACTATAACATCTGCATTGAAGTTATGTCGTAGTAGCTCAAGAAGATCCGTAGCTGTTGTGTGCTTGCTTTTGGGCATCACAACTATGACTCTCGTCATCCCAAATGGTGCATGGCCTTCCTCATTCAAATTTCTTCAATACCTCATGTGTGGCTTGTGCACATGGGAAGCACCACTGAGAACCATTTCTCTCTCAAGCAACTTATTGTGCCACATCCATTTTGGAGCTAGTCTGAGTTCACATACCTTCAACCAAATTTGAAGCACTCTCTAGGTTTCAAGAATGGGTGTCTCTAGTTGAAACAAAGACCTTCAAGAAGGTTAACAAAATCAGAGCTAACAATGGTGGTGAATTTATTTCATGTTCTGTTAGTATCTTTTCTTGGCAACAAGGTATTGCTTGTCAGTTTTCTGTCCCCAATTCTCCACAACAAAATTAGTAGTAGAAAGGAAGAACAAGACAGTTAAGAAATGGTGAGAGTGTTGTCTCAATCTGATCTTTCTCTCCATTTTTGGGTGAAGCTATCGACACAGCTGTCTATATCATCAACTATTCTCCTACTAAGGCACTTGCTGAAATGATCCTTGAAGAGGCATTTACAGGTCACAAATTCTTAGTTTCTCATCTTTGGGTGTTTGAATCTGATGAATATGTTCATATTTCAGATACTACACTTACTAAATTTGAATCCAAGAGTAAGAAATGCAAGTTTCTTGGGTATAGCAAGTAATCTATGGCAATGTGGCTGGCTTCTTTAACAAGGCACTTCCTAAGGACACAATTGATCAGCCCTTTATTCATCTCAAATTAGGAGCACCATTCTGGAGCCGAGGTGGTGGAGGATGACAGCCTTAGAACTAATCTTTCCCTTCTGCACACACGCACACTACACATTTCTCTCTCTAGATTCACTTTATTCCATCAATTATCTCATTTGACTTTCTAATCCTGCCAGTACTTCATTACAACATTTACTACATTGTTTTTTCTCCCCACTACTTTACGACTTTTACTCATTATGCTCCTAGGCACATGTTATCCCCTTTCATAAATGTATCAGTTACAAACCCCACTCTATTTAAAGGCTTTGAGGCTCACTAAGAAATATAGTTGCTTTTTAGTATAATTTTCTCTGTTTGTGCTAGGCTCTTTGGCACCCTACTACTGTCATAACAGTTTCCTCAATAATTATTTTGATTTGTTTTTCCCAAAGACGAGAAAACATTTTGTTCCCAAAGATTTCTGTTCAGTTTATAGACTATTTTGGCCTCTTAAAATATGTTATATAGCTTTCTTTCTTTCTACTATGGTGTTTAGTGTGGGATATCTAAGTTTATTAATGCTTGATGATTTGCATTGTCATGAATGTTCGATAATGGGGCAGGTCTTCATGTTGGACACTCTTTCTTTCTTTCTACTCTGGTGTTTGATTATGTTATGTTTTGGTTTATCAACCCTTAATGATTTACATGGTCATGACTGTTTAACAGTGGATCAGGTCTTCATGTTGGACACCCTGAAGGTTATACAGCCACTGATATTATTGCAAGGTACAAACGCATGCAAGGGTTTAATGTTCTTCATCCAATGGGAATGGGTTGGGATGCTTTTGGATTACCTGCTGAACAATATGCAATTGAGGTAAAATGAAAGGTCATTGTTTGTGATATATAAGCCATTTGTTCAATTATGAGCATTTGCACATATGGTAATATATATATTTTATAATACTTGTTAGACAGGAGCTCATCCAAGTTTGACAACAAAACGTAATATCAGCAGGTTCCGCAAGCAGGTAGAACTACCTTGGCTTTGGCTTTTTTGTTATACTTATTCTATTTAATCCTTCATATTTTCTTCAACTGAAATGAGTGAGATGAGGTAATGTGTATGAACTACAATGTGGTACACATGGATGGAAAATCATGTTGTACCACTAAGGCAATAGAATAGATATTTTATTGTCCATGAGGAAGTGAATTTTGACGTATGGCCCATGGGATCAAATCAACATATCATGTTGTATGTGACTCCTTCCTAAGAAGGGGGGTTATTACGTTGGAGTAAAAACTCTAGATGTGAAAATAATGCACGCATATTTATGCTCAACATTGTTGATGGACATTTGAGTATGAGACTTACATTATCATACCCGTCTAACAAGTCATCATATTTCTCGTGAATTACCTTATACACTGAGCATGGGATAAGTATGTAACTGATTCAGCCTCCTCAGGTTTTATTGCATACCTTGCATATCTACATATTTGGGTGATGGATGCCATGATGCTACATCAACACTTAACTTGTGTGAGCAAGTTTGAAGAGTGTTAATGTTCTCTGGGCTCATGGGGATAGTGAGATGTGATAGGATACATTCTGGCATTTTTACCCTGTATTGGTGACAAAATTGGGTTAATATTTGCAATATTCCAATTTCGACATTTTAGCATCTTGCCACTTCATCCTTACTGCC
This sequence comes from Azolla caroliniana, assembly GCF_043228905.1. NCBI lineage: Eukaryota > Viridiplantae > Streptophyta > Polypodiopsida > Salviniales > Salviniaceae > Azolla > Azolla caroliniana. The sequence goes on along the minus strand of NW_028230488.1, from coordinate 68,565 downwards.
TCTAGTAATCTATCCGTGCTGATCACATGCTTCATAGCATCACTTGAGAGCACCAACAGATCTTTTACTACCCATCTCATAAACCATTTCATCATGTCAAGCATCCAACTAGATAAGAAGATTTTGCTCTTCTTGGTTTGTGTACCTTGCATCCTATGTTCCAGCTTGTTTTGGCAATTTATGGCCAGGCATATTCTTGGCTTTTGTGATATACTTGAATACTCTTTGCATGGCTTGTACCTCTATAGATCACTTGTTTCTAATAGCTTGTCAAGTTATAATTTATGGATTTTATCTAGTTCATTCCATGCACTAAGTGAGATAGTGCCACCTCACACTCTCACTCCATAACACAACATTTGGACCAACATAGCATTGAATAACATTATCTCACTTCCCATCTTCGAGTATCACTTTGGTTGCATTGATTCTCAAACATATAATAACTATTCTAGCACACTTGAAGCCTAGACTCATAGCATACATTCTATCTATTTGTCGATGGAACTTTAATACATTCCAGCACACTTGTCATAGCATACATAGATATTTGATGCTTTGCACCACTTGTTTTGGTTCTAACTTCTCTCTTGCATGTAAAGTGGGGTAATGTCTGAGTTGTATCACCTTTATTGCCATCATTAACAATAGTCCATTGATTTGACAAAATGTATCCAAATACATCAAGTACGTATTGCATATCATCCAAAGTATATTGGAATAAAACTCTTGGGATTAAGGGCCCTTTAGGTTTCTCTAACTAAACTAGAAAAATGTTTTTATATTATTTAATATTTTCTATTTTATGTTAAAGTTGTACAGTCTCGTTTTCAGAACTGTACTACAACTTCTAAAAGAATATTCTATACTTTGAATGAGATACTTGGACAAGATTCCCACTCAGCATAGAATAGGTATTTATGAGGCCATGACTTAGCTGTCCCATCAGCATTTAAAGCACCTTTTCTAAAAGCATATTCTATGTATCTTGGATAGCGCATATATATATATGTGTGTGTGCACTCCTATCTTGTATGTTTTTTCAATGGTAGGCTTTTATTTTGTAAAAATACTTCTACTTCTTTAATCCCTCCTATGTGTTAAACCCCATAATTGTTTTAGTTTCTATATCTCTACCTTTAGATATTTCAGAAAACTGTCATTCTGTCTTCTAGTTCTTTACAAAAACATCATTAGCATATAGGAGAGCTCATGTATGAGTTTTAGGCCATCCGATTCTTTTTCTTTTGCAACCTTACTTTACTATTTTTTCAATTTTAACGATGTATAGACCAAAGAGTGTAAGAGAGAATGGATACCCTTGCTTGATACCCATGATGCTCAAAACGTAGTTTGACAAACCACTATCTACTTTCAATTTGCACTTAACTTGCTCATATAGGTTACTAGTGGGATATCGATGCATAGACCAAAGAGTGTGGGAGAGAGTGGACACCCTTGCTTTGACCCCTATTTTGCTCAAAAAGTAGTTTGAGAAACTACTATCCATTTTCAATTGGCAACTTGCTCATACAATTGTGCTACAACTGCTCTATACACTAATGACATTCTTATCTCTATCATTCTTTTCCCAAGCTCACTCCCTGGTATAGTGTCAAAGGCTTTCTTGAAGTCCACAAAACAACAATATAGCGTTTTCCTTTGAAGTTGAATTTTTACCATAATAAGTTTTAGTTAACGAAATGATCAACAGTTAAATGTTTTGGTCTATGAAGGGAAAATGGTATATGTAGGAAACCTGAGAAACAGATGATAATGCCAAGTTTTTATGCAACCGATGATAATGCAATAGTTAATCGTAAAGGAAGGGTCTCATGTCTGGAGAATAGGCACAATAATGGGGGGTGTACCCTGAGTCTCAATAAACCCTCACACATAGTTCTATTAAACATCAAGTACAATCAGTGTGTGTTCATGTGTCCAGCATGTAAGATGACTGGAATCTTAAATTTTTTGAAAGTACTCTCTCTGGATCCATTGGGGAAAACAGCAAACAGTAATAATTTTACTAGGCTCCAGATTTCCAAAGGATTAGAGTGAGCTCTCCCATGTAAGAGTTTTTAGATCTCTCTCATGTACACCCCACATGTCTCCTACATAGCTTACCATTAGTTGAGGGCGCTTTCAACGATTTTAATCCGTAGCCAGATTACATCTGTAGTCAGCTTTTCATAGATCCCTTTTTTGCATTTAATAGACAAGTTTTGTTAATATCAGCATTATTGGTTTACCCATTAATTTAACAGACGTTCAACATTTAAGTTCTTGTTGCCTACAGGTATGTTTGATTTGGTTTAATTTGGTATGGTATGGTATGTTTGATTTAGTTTAATTTGGTTTGGTATGGTATGGTATGTTTGATTTAGTTTAATTTGGTTTGGTATGCTATAGTATGTTTGATTTGGTTTAATTTGGTATGGTATGGTATGTTTGATTTAGTTTAATTTGGTTTGGTATGCTATAGTATGTTTGATTTGGTTTAATTTGGTATGGTATGGTATGGTATGTTTGATTTAGTTTAATTTGGTTTGGTATGCTATAGTATGTTTGATTTGGTTTAATTTGGTATGGTATGGTATGAAGGGCAATGTGAAAAATACTTTTTGTAATATTTGAAAATACCCTTTGTAAATTTGAAAATATTACAAAGTGTATTTTTCACGTGTTTGGAAACCCATGCATATGTAGCGGAATCTCACTATATGCAATATACTTCACTAGTTTCCCCAACCAAGAAGTTACAATGTTTTTACTCGAAATACATCGCAATAACGAATGCCATATGGGAAAAGTTTGCATGAGAATGTAAATCTATAGAGGCACCTCAACATGTACAAAGCTTAATAACGCATAGATTGTTGATGATTACATCCTTTATCCGAACTCGGAGAAAAGCGATATTTATCTCTCAACTTACCCTTTTCCAAACTTCAACAAACATTGCATGTCGTCTATTGTAGACTCTGTAAATACTCTTGAAACACCATTTGCGAATTCCAATGCTTTTGATTTTGCTGCAAGTACGTTGAGAAATCCAATCCCCAAGCTCTATTTTTTGAAGAATCCCATTTATAAAAAAGATGACTTTAAAATAGAAGTTGGCTCTTGAAATGTCAAGCACGAAAAGTTGTAATACAACCATTTAAAAACCTCTTGAAATCGTCCTCCATAGAATGGAAATGGTAGAGATTGCCTCATTGTATTAGTATGCAAGCGATGTAAAGAGGCCGACTCCACGATTTATCCAATGTGATTGGGGCTTATCAGTCGGCAATTCCAAATACATCACAAAGTTTGTTGAATGACCAGTTGTTGACAAAGTTCCTGCACATGGTAACATTTTTAACATTCACACAAATACAAAAAGAGAAGTTACAAGAATAATTTTACTTGTTAGCTATATTTTGAGAGAGAGAAAGATATATTAGCTTCTTTTAAGAGAGAGAGAGAGAGAGAGAGAGAGAGAGAGAGAGAGAGAGAGAGACCTGCACGTAATAATGTCTTGTAAACAGGACATTCATAGATACCGCTCTCTGGAGGTTTTCTGAACTGCACAGGCTTTAGCCACATAATCGGGAGCTCACTATATAATTCCTTTGGTCTAGACTCTGTCAACATATGTTCTTGATAATCCCAACGACATCCTTCAAGAAATAAACCTCGGATATAACATCCATCTTCAGGTGGTTTTTGGATTGTTTTAGCTGTTTGACTATCTTCAACGATGAAATCAAAGCCAACAGTATCGATGGGATATCTATACTTTCTTGCAAAATTCTGAAGGGTTCCTGTCAAGAAGGCCTGAAAACAAGGTTCCCATTTACTCTTAGGCGTCAAATTGACATTGTTGAGTACACTTGTGTAGGTCACGAAACATTTCATTTATTGTTTTTTGAACATAATACTGAACGTAATACTGAAGTCCTACCTGAGGGAAAAAGAACCCAGATATCCAGTATACAGCAGGGGCCCCCTTATCTATCCATTCTTGTATGAATTCTGTTCTCTGAAGGAGATCTATCACCCATGAAGCAAGTGGCTTTAATGATGGATAGGCTTTGCTTGCCCAAAGGTCTGGAACCTGAAAATTTTAATATAATTAAGGTCATTTCCATGCGGCAAACGACTATTGTGAATAAACTAAACATACATATTGAGAGTGGTGATAACCTGATTGTTGAAGATGCTAGTGCAAAGCATTTCCAAGTCAGGAGACATCATCACTAACCCCTTCAGTGCTTTTAGTACTTCTCTCAAGGAGACCCGCATGACATTGAGCAAGCCATTGTATCTGATGCATTCTTGTGTCAGAACTGTGTTCATACTCTCTGTATACATTGTTGGATATTTGCGTAGAACATCTTCAACATCATATATAGGGGGTAGCTTAGCAAGAATATCCTGGCATGACTTCTCAATGGTCTCCTCTCGTGACATGCCACCTGTTCCAGTCGCTCTTTCTCTTGGTTGAAATGATAATAATGTGTTAAAAACATCATATGATTCATTTTGATCACATGTGATGTCAGCATTCTCATGAAGACCAAATATCTCTGGCTTTGGCGCCAGTGGAAGCTCTTTAATGTATGCGGCAAATCCATTGACATTTGTTGCATCAGGGATAATATATACTCCAGACTCACTGAAGCTGTGTTTTGTTTCAACTATAATCTGCATCAGAGTTAAGTAAATTGAATGTCAAGATTGCTTCTTTGTCTGTAAGACTAATTATATAAAGACATTTCTTTGCTTGTGTGATAAGAGACAGTAGAAAACCTCTGGAATAATAAACTTGAGAAGCAGATTATTCATAAGTCGCCTATCCTTATCATCCGTGACACGACCACCATAGTTGATTTCTCCACAAAGAAACCGGATAACCTGAATATCGACACATCCAATCAATGACAAAACAAAAATTTCTCTTGCTATGGCGAATCAGGATAAATAGTGTAGGAAACTACCTTATACGGAATTTCGTTGTATTCGTTTAGAAACATCCGAATTTGAGTCTGGCAAACAGCTAGATCTCCATCTGTGAATTCATACCTTATATTCCATCCTAAAGCACCAAATTTCCTTCTTTCTTGAATAACAGCATGGAATAAACATGTCGCAAACAAAAACTTCTTCCATACATCTGGTTTGGCACAGTCATTCAGGACCTTGTCAGTATATCTCATGTATGACCGCGCTAGGTTTGACTTCAAACCCTTTGGAGGTTCCAAAGTCATTTTTACACCATTTTGAAGAATTGAAACAGGGAAATCAGGACTAGGCATGCTGGTTAACCAGAGCCGAAAGTCTTTATGCACCTGAGTGTATAAACATGAAATATTAAAAGTAAGAACAAAGAAATTCTCAAATCTGGTTCAAAGAAAAATCTGAATTCTATAGTACTACCTTTTCTGGATCGATGTTATCAACAATACGCTCAAGAGCAGGCATCCATGATTGTGACAAGTGACAATTCTGAAGGCATACCCACATGCCACGATCCATCCCTAGTTCAAGAAGCTTTTCTGCTTTGGGTCCTTGACCTTGTCCAAGAGAAACCTAGGAATAAAACACAGAAAAAGCAATGATATGTAAGCATTTTAAGAGAGAACTGGGTTTCTATATTTGTAATCATCTGCCACCAGCTTGCCCAAACTGAGTTTCTCCATAACATGTATTTTAAACAAAGGGAGTTCTATGGATTCAATACCTTCTCAAATTTCTTAGTAAACCGAAGGTCTTCTGCTAGCTTCAGGAGATCAGCCATGGGATCAGCTCCAGAAGAAAGCACAAAAATGAGCGGTGATGAAGGAGACCCATCTTTATAACATCCAGCAAGGTCAAATGCAGGTGGCTCGATAAAGCGCTGACCTAGGTTTTCCGATACAAAATCCTATAGAAAACATTTGGTTATTATTTTCAAATTAGTATGAAATATATGTAGAGAAGATTCGGTAGCTTAACCATTCCATTGATGGATACCTAAACCAATGAATCAAGATTAACAAATGAATCAAGGCTAGTCAGTACCTGTATTCCCAGAAGTGCCTTATCAACACGGATACACCGAAGTATGAGCAATTTTTGCAGTTTGTTTAATTTGTTATTCCAGTCTTCTGGAAGTGGTTCTTGATGAGCTTCTGAGCTATCAAAAATCCTTTTATAATGTGATATGTTTTCAATAAAATGCTGCTCAAAACCTTTGAGATTCTTTGACTGGCTAAGCTGTAATATCTCAATCCATGACTGCAGAACCAAACTTCTGGTAAGATGCTTAACAAACATACAAACATGTTCAAGAGAAAGATCACAATATTTCTTAAATACCTTGTCAGTCAGCCATTCTGGAGCAGGGTTAGGCTGTGACATTGTAGATGATGTGGCTCCTGCGAGCAAGAACCGCCACTCAACAGGATCTACACATCCCTTTTCCTATATCAAAAAAGAAGCTGCATCTTATTAGCTAAAAAACAATGGCGCGGTCACATTGCCTTCTGCATCTATTGCAAACAATGAAGTGAATCCAGTAATTATTAGCAATTTTTGAGAATCAAGCTCAACTTGTCTGAACATGTGCTTATGAAGAAAAACACACTTTATTGTAATCTGTGTGAACTATGTAGTTACACGAAGAACTAGATTGTGATGTCTAGTTAGTTGTCACGTGTAAATGTGGTCCACGAATATAAGACACTCGAGTGGATATCTTGATTAGATTCCCAACAATCACTTGAGGATTTGTATATAAAACCCTCTTGACGCATTGTGTTTAGTTGATCTTTAGTTGATTAATATAGTTTTCTCTTCAGTGCATAAGCTGTCATCCCCCTATTGTGTATTTGATTATTTATGCTTATTTTCTCTGATTCCTTCTCTTGCTCACACACCCACTCTCACACACACACTACGCACTCTACGAGAGTTAGGTTCTTTACAGCAATCAGTTACATCTATGGAGTGAGGATGGAAAGAAAGAAAGCAAGCTTTTATTAAAGTTTTTTACAATGCCAAAATGGCCTTTTGAGTCCAATCCAGAAATTTTATCTAATACTATTGTCTCATTTTGACTATTTCACTAGTAGAGCATGTGGTTGCTAGTACCACCAACATCCTCAATCTAATTAGAACACCAAACATTGACTACAAAGCTGTTATTACACTGGGAAAATGGAAAAGATTTGAAATAAACTCAAAACTTTGGAAAATATCTTCCTACAGCTAGGAAATTAACACTGGAATGACGGCAATGGTCTAAGTAAAAACGGATTACATAGGTATAGTATGAAAAGGGTGCCTGATTCTACAGCTTGAAATCTAGAACTCTCAAGCTACTTAACATGGAAAAAATGGCCTGTGTTGCATGTTTGCCCCCATGAAAGCATTTTATCCTATGGTGTCTCAGTAAGATTGGGAAATAGTTATTAATATATCTTTCTTTACAATTCCCATTTTCAACATGAAGCAAAATAGGTTCTGGGAAAAGACACATAGACAGTAGTGGAAATATAGGAGATGCTCAAACCTGTAAAATCTTGATACATAGCATTAGAGAGAACATCAACTTATGCTTTTCAAAGAGCGACCGGCACACATTCACATAAAGCAAATATGTAAAATACTCATTTAAATTTTGCACTCTCTTCTCTATTATTGATGCTTGCGTAGCACCATCCATAGCTCGATTGAACAATGATATGAACCAAGTTAGGCTATATTGATACATGGGATCAACAGAAACCAAATCTGATATACAAAAGAACAATTGTGATGCTCTTGTTGCGACTTTACGGTAACCCTGTAAGACAAAAACAGATAGATTTCATCAGCGCTAACAATTTTGGGATTCCATTTAGAGCATAATATTGAGCAATAATACATGCCTCTCTTGTTTCATCAATGGCTATTTCTGTTTTCTCAGCTTCTGCAACCTTTATTTTGATAACATTTGATGTTACCTTTGACTGAGCAAGAGTATTGATAAGGACTTCATCATCCAGAATGTTTCCCTGAAAATAATTATGCATAGATATGAAATTTCATTATCATGCTATCAATAGATTACTTATTAAATATTAAAAAATTGAATAACTGAAAAGCCTGTCACAGATTTTTAGAGGACACTAACTTGTGCTTTTGACAAAAGATGAAGAATTTGTGACTCAATCTCTTTAAGTTCCCGTTTCATATTTGCATTGGAAATAGTTAGATGATTCTTCATTTCAGCAAGATCTGGTCGTTCTTTTGTCACAACCTGTCCTAGAAGTTGCTCTTCAAGTCCTTCTTGTGTAACAAAAAAGTTGAGTAGAGTAACCTTGACACTAACCTGTATGAGAAGCAAAATATTTTTATACCTGTGAAGAAAACTATGCTACCCACATTGATGTCTCTACCTAGAACAATGTAAGGACTACACGCTCCCGAAAACAACGCTCGGCCACAACCGAGTCTAGGATCAAACACAGAAAAATGGGTAATGTATGCACGACACAGTAAAGAGAAGAGCACATAGGATGTTTACGTGGAAAACCCAAACGCGGGAAAAACCACGGCAGTCCACAGACTGCAAACTATCACTATATTACAATATACAATAGATGAACACAGAGGCAACGACCTCTTGTTCACTGTCTTCGCCACAGGTGGCGGTTACAACAGAGACAACATCCTCTTCGGCTCACTCTCTCTCTCTCTCTCTCTCTCTCTCTCTCTCTCTCTTCTCTCCCGAGTGTAGGGTTTATGCTCTGCGTTTAGGGTTTTGGGTTTGCGTTTAGGGTTCTGACTCTGTCTGTCTTTTTTGAAATGTCTGTCCTCTGTGTTTTCTGCAATGCCTGATCTTGTGCGTTCTCTTCCAAATTTGATTTCCTGTATCTTCTGCCAACTCTGTTCCTGTATTCTTTCTGCCCCGTAGTAATTTCTATTCTTTCTGCCCTCAACATCTGACACCATAGAGTCCGAAGGGACAGACACTGAAAAGATGGATCTTAACACGCATGACGAGGGTCCAAATCTATTGAAGACCACAAGAAGATATCATAGACGAAAAGGACGGGACCTGAATAGCGTCAGAAGGGCGCATAAGGAACCTAGAATGCGGGCCCCATCCGACATTCCATTCGATGTCGAAAATGGGAAACATGATCTTTTACGCCATTTGATTGCGCAAGAGATCAACCTTATTAGAGAAGATATTGAAATAGCACTAAAGGAAGAAATGAGGAAGCACTAGAGGTTCGGGAGGAGTGGCTATGCTATACAAAGAGGAGCTCCATGGTAGAGTGCATGTTGTACATAAGGATGTGGATGCACGCTACATGTGGATATGCATAAAAAGAGGGGATCTTAGGGAGCTATATATTGCAATTTGCTACTTTCCACCTGCCTATTCAAGGTTTGCACCTCTAGGTGAATCACCATATCGAACACTATATGATGATATCATAAGATTTGCTACTATGGGGGATATAATACTATTAGGAGATTTTAATGCACGAACCAAGGATGAACAAACAACTATATTTAACACCGACGAGGCTGGCTATGGAGAAGCTATGGCAGAAGAGGTTGGTCTAAAGAGAAAAGTTCAAGATATGAGTGCTATAATTGAATATGGAAAACACTTTCTAGCCTTGGGAAGCGCGCATGGACTTGTGATATATAATGGCTTGTCACAATGGCCTGGATAAGATGCTTTGACATGTTGGAACCCAAAAGGGGGTGCAAGCACAGTCGATTATCTAATGGGATCTCCATCTCTTTCGTTTCTTCAAATTACACATATTCCCCTCCACCTATTTACACTAATTTTTCGTATACTCCTCCCCCGCATTTTACTCATACCCTTCCCCCTACTTCCTCTATTATCCCTCCCCCATATTTCTCTAATTCCTCTATTAACCCTCCCCCTTCTTTCTTAATACATAATACCCTCCCCCCTCCAAAAATTAATACCACGCCCTATCCTTTTAATAATGTTAACACTACCCCTCCCCCTCCAAAAAATATTACTACATCATATCCCCACATAAATCATAGGCCTCATAATAGACACCATAATACTCAAAATCATTCACATACCCCCTCCTCAAACCCTCCCATAGCCCGACCAAAATACGTCTAACACGGTGTGCTAAACGTGTGAATAGACACTTTAGACACGCCATACATCCTAGAAAACGAATCTTCTACCTTCTCAATAGACAAACCTCAACCCCTGACACTTTTATGTGGTTGGGGAATACTAATAATAAAAAATTCATGTTTTACCCTACCTCTAAGAAAACCCGCAGGAATAGACCTAGGACTAAATTTTGGAAACCTTTAGCTTATACCCCTCGTACTAGTCTTAGTCTACATAACTTGTCCGCTTACACACTTAGTAAAAACGAAACACAATTATTAAACTTAGGACTAAAATACACCCCCCCCTTCCCCCCCCCCCCCACCCTCCCCTCAAAATATCCTTAAAGAATATACCAACCTTAGTAGATCACTACGCCTTAGACACTTCTTTAAAAATAATGATACTACCCCACCGAATCCCTTCAAATTACCTAACCCCAGCTGGAACCCTCCATCTAAATACCTTCCCTTAGAAACCCTTATTGAAAAATACAATAGTATCCTACAAGAACAACTACTAAACACTAAAATTAAGTATGTTAAACCCCCATACCACCTTCTCTTAGCCCTCAATAGCCTTAAGAGAAATACTAAAATCCTTATCTTACCCGCACTAGCATCAGAGGGATCGTCATAATTTGGTATGGTATGGTATGTTTGATTTGGTTTAATTTGGTATGGTATGGTATGTTTGATTTAGTTTAATTTGGTATGGTATGGTATGTTTGATTTAATTTAATTTGGTTTGGTATGCTATAGTATGTTTGATTTGGTTTAATTTGGTATGGTATGGTATGTTTGATTTAGTTTAATTTGGTTTGGTATGCTATAGTATGTTTGATTTGGTTTAAGTTGGTATGGTATGGTATGTTTGATTTAGTTGTATGGTATGCTATGGTATGTTTGATTTAGTTGTATGGTATGCTATAGTATGTTTGATTTGGTTTAATTTGCTATGGTATGGTATGGTATGTTTGATTTAGTTTAATTTGGTATGGTATGCTATAGTATGTTTGATTTGGTTTAATTTGCTATGGTATGGTATATTTGATTTAGTTTAATTTGGTATGGTATGGTATGTTTGATTTAGTTTAATTTGGTATGGTATGGTATGTTTGATTTAGTTTAATTTGGTTTGGTATGCTATAGTATGTTTGATTTGGTTTAATTTGGTATGGTATGGTATGTTTGATTTAGTTTAATTTGGTTTGGTATGGTATGGTATGTTTGATTTAGATTAATTTGGTTTGGTATGCTATAGTATGTTTGATTTGGTTTAATTTGGTATGGTATGGTATGTTTGATTTAGTTTAATTTGGTTTGGTATGCTATAGTATGTTTGATTTGGTTTAATTTGGTATGGTATGGTATGTTTGATTTAGTTTAATTTGGTTTGGTATGCTATAGTATGTTTGATTTGGTTTAATTTGGTATGGTATGGTATAGTATGTTTGATTTGGTATGATATGGTTTAATTATGCTTAATTCACTATGATATGGTTCAATTTGGTAGGATATTGGGTTGGTTGGATTGGGTTGGCAACACCTTCAATTCAATACCACAAGAATTCGTATTGGGTTGGTTGAATTGGATTGATTTGGTTTAATTTAGTATGGTTTGGTTTAATTAGGCTTAATTCACTATGATATGGTTCAATTCGGTAGGATACGGGCTGGTTGGATTGGGTTGGCAATACCTTCAATTCAATACCACAAGAATTCGCTATGTGAAAGACATGTTTCTCGAACTTCCATGTGACTCTGAGTCAAGCCAAATACCTCTCTTTTGTTTGCGCATTGCCAACATGAAAGGTGAACAATCTATATGTGTAAAGACAAAGGAATACATTCAAATAAATCCTTCGAAGATCGTAATAAAAACAATTGTAAACCATGCAGAGTTTTATGGCGGCCTAACCACATGTGTGCTAATCGTTTGCTAATTAAACAACACATTGCGAAGAAGGGGGAGGAGCTTGTTATTAAAAAGAAGAAGAAGAAAGGATTCAATGTGTCAAAACCAACCATGATGTTCACGCTTTTAGAATAGGATTGCAAATATGGGGATAATTGTTATATGACAATGTACTGTGTAAACAAACAAAGGTGAGTCATTGTGTCATCGGGGCAAGGATCAAAAACATCTAATTAATGCTTCTGTGTATGTGGCCATCACGATCATCCAGATATGTCACGACGCGACACCTAGTTTCATCATAAACAAAACCCTTGGCATAAAAACTACATAAAAACCCTAACATACCCTGAGACAGACATGCATCCACACATGCATGCACATGCACACATATAGAGAAAGAGTGAGAAAACTTGTGAAATTACTCGCAACTCTTTCATAGGACCGACTAATGGGAACACCGTTCACTTGTTGGATGAGCAAAAGGGTCTTTTGGCCACATGACACAATTAGAGGTTTCTACATATGTATGTAACTCACAATCTCTAGTTTTCGTGGGATTCGGCGGGCTCATAAAGTATATGTATGTTTGTATGTAGAAGGCTGGTGTTTATTTGCATCCAACTGATAATAAGGCTTGGTGAGGGAATCACGGTCACAACGGTGTAGGGCGCATTTCAGAGGCCAAGTGCAATTTGCACTATTAGATCTTTATCTAAAAGAGTACGGGAGTTTCCCATAGCCCGATTCTGACAACCTTTGTCATCAAAACATTAAAATTTCCACTACCAAAATAACAATTAATATAAATTTCAACCACAAAAAAACTAAAAACGTGTTTTGAAAATACTTAAAACTTCAAATTCCACACATTGCCAACCACAAAAAGTTTCTAAGGTTTGATTTTGGAGACCAAAATCTCCAAAGTTAAAGACCAAAAACATTTTGAATATTTTTTGTCATTGCATGTACTATATTATGACGATCCCTCTGATGCTAGTGCGGGTTTCACTATCCTTGATTAAGACATGCACAAGATCAGCATTAGATCAGTTCATTATTTGTCTCAAGGTAGTGTACTTGATAGTGAAACCCGCACTAGCATCAGACACATCCATTGATAAAAGGCGGTTTCTCTCGCCAACACTTATTTTGGGCAACAAGTGGGACCCCATGATTTTTTTTTGCGTGGAACTGACACAACAAATGGCGATAATGTGTTTGCGAGCCATGCCCATTTGCAACAATCAAACATTGACGGTCTCTTGCAACCACATTAAATATAACATTATACGATGCCCAACACTTATCAATGACTATGCCATTTGGCCCCACCTTAGACATCCTTGTGAATATGAAATTCAAGCAAGTTCCTAATGCACTTTGTTCATGATTTGACCCCTCATAATGAGGTTTGGGGCAAGGACAACACATAATGGCAACTCAATTTGATCTCTTTAAAATGTGGAGACGATTGCCCAAAAGTTGTTTTACGAAAATTGATCACACATTTCCAACATCCATTGATATTGAAGTATCAAGATAAATGGTCGTGGGGCAGGAGATCCATTTGAAAATGTAATCTCTCTCTTGCACATAACTGAGGTTGTCGTCCACGTTGTTGCTTTGCTTGGCAAGTTGCGTCCAAAGTAGATCAATGATCCAATACTTGCTAGAGAGAACATTTTAAAATTTCAAATATCCATTTCCAAACACTCAAAAACTTTCACAAAACCATCTACTTCTTCTTCTTCTTCACTCAACAGCAAACATAGACAGAGACACAGACACACACACTGTCTTCTTCTTCTTCTTCTTCTTCTTCTTCTTCTTCTTCAAAATGCCTTGGGCCTCTGATGCCAGAGCGTTGGCATCCTTCTTCGTTGGCCCATCTCCGCATGCTTCCAGCAGCAGGACTCCTCCATGCTCCCCCCGGCTACCTCTTCCTTCTCCTCCCCAACGCATCCACATGCGAAGATACAGAAGTTCCTTCTGCCTAACCGCCGCTTCCTCTGAACCTTCCAAAGCACACATAATCACCTCCCTCAAGGTCAATATATTTATTCTTCATGTTGTGATGTAAATAATTAAATAAATAAACATATATATGATGTATGATGTATGCGTATGATGCATGTGCATACAATGTGTATGCATGTGCATACAATGTGTATGCATGTGCATACAATGTGTATGCATGTGCATACAATGTGTATGCATGTGCATACAATGTGTATGCATGTGCATACAATGTGTATGCATGTGCATATAATATATATGCATGTGCATACAATGTGTATGCATGTGCATACAATGTGTATGCATGTGCATATAATATATATGTATATGCATATGCATACAATCTATATGCATATGCATACAATCTATATGCATATAATATATATGTATATGCATATGTATATAATGTATGTGTATGATGTATGTGCATACAATGTATATGCATATGCATACAATCTATATGCATATAATATATATGTATATGCATATGTATATAATGTATGTGTATGATATATGTGTATGATGTATGTGTATGATATATGTGTATGATGTATGTGTATGATGTATGTGTATGATGTATGTGTATGATGTATGTGTACAATGTATATGCATATAATATATATGTGTATGCATACAATGTATATGCATATGCATATGCATACAATGTATATGCATATGCATATGCATACAATGTATATGCATATGCATATGCATACAATGTATATGCATATGCATACAATGTATATGCATATGCATATGCATACAATGTATATGCATATGCATATGCATACAATGTATATGCATATGCATACAATGTATATGCATATGCATACAATCTATATGCATATAATATATATGTATATGCATATGTATATAATGTATGTGTATGATGTATGTGTATGATGTATGTGCATACAATGTATATGCATATAATATATATGTATATGCATATGCATATACATACAATGTATATCCATATGCATACAATGTCTATGCATATAATATATAATGTATGTGTATGATGTATGTGCATACAATGTATATGCATATGCATATACATATATATTATATGCATATCCATATGCATACAATGTCTATGCATATAATATATAATGTATGTGTATGATGTATGTGCATACAATGTATATGCATATGCATGTGCATACAATGTATATGCATATGCATATGCATACAATGTATATGCATATGCATACAATGTATATGCATATGCATACAATGTATATGCATATGCATACAATGTCTATGCATATGCATACAATGTCTATGCTGCATATGCATACAATGTATATGCATATGCATACAACGTCTATGCATATGCATACAATGTATATGCATATGCATACAATGTATATGCATATGCATACAATGTCTATGCATATGCATACAATGTATATGCATATAATATATAATGTATTTTTATGATGTATGTGGATGATGTATGTCCATACAATGTATATGCATATGCATATGCATACAATGTATATGCATATGCATACAATGTATATGCATATGCATACAATGTATATGCATATGCATACAATGTATATGCATATAATATATAATGTATGTGTATGATGTATGTGTACGATGTATGTGCATACAATGTATATGCATATGCATATGCATACAATGTATTTGTATATTCAATGGAAACTTCATCCGGATGTTTTAAATTCATTCCTGAACTTCTCTCGCAGACTGTTTGTTCTAGTATGGAGAGTGCAATAGAAGAGTCAGAGGTCTTCGAATTGACGGCAATCTCGCCTCTGGATGGGTGCTACGGTGGGCAGCAGCTGAAGAAGCTAAGGTCCTATCTGAGTCAGTACGGTTTGATCCGTTACCGAGTGCTTGTCGAGGTTTGATATTCCTCACCTTTCTTCTGGCTCTTTCAATACATCACAATATTGTAGACACATATGTACATATATGTGAATGTGTATACATATACATCTACATCTACATCTACATCTACATATACATATACATATACATATACATAATACACACACATACATATACACAATACGCACGCAAAGATGTATGCGATATAAAATACATAGTTAAACACAGAAATACACACATTAACTACTTATTTTCCTGCATTTGCAATTCTATCAAGGTCTGAGACATATGCATGAAAATAATATTGAAAATAAACAACAATATTATTCGGTCATCTATCAGATAGTTTGTGTGTTGTGGGATCATTTAGAGTGTTGGCATAGCAAATCTTGCAGGTGCAGTGGCTATTGAAGCTGTCTCAAATTCCTGAAGTTGAACAAGTGCCTTTATTTAGTGAAGATGCTCGACTATTTTTGGAGAGTATCGCTTTGAATTTCAGCCTGGCTGATGCCCGTGCTGTCAAGGGTGTTGAAAGAGTTACCAATCATGATGTAAAGGCCGTCGAGTATGTCTTAAAGGACAAATGCCGCTCACATCCTGAACTTGAGAAGGTACATGGTAGTAGCGTCAAGGTTGACTCCAAGAAAAAGTACATTTCTCTTTGATGGAAGGAATTTTAAGATCAAAATATGCCTGACTTTTTGCTTACTCCTCAAATGCCCTTGTTCTATCATTGAGAATTATATGCACTAATTGAGCAAATACATGGTCGATTCTTCCGTTTTGCCTCTGTATCAAGGGTCGCTCATAATGTTTTCCGAAATCTAATTAATGTGTCCTCTGCCTGTGGCACTAGGTGTTGGAGTTCATACCTTTTGCATGTACATCAGAGGAGATCAATAATCTAGCACGTGGATTGATGTTGCAACATTCTGTACACATAATACTTCTCCCAATTATGGCAGAACTTATCGAGTCGCTTCGTTCACTTCCTCGTGAGTATAGTGACATAGCAATGCTCTCTCGAACACATGGTCAGGTAAACAACCGATGCACCTGAAGTTGACATTTGAGAAGTAGTACTACCTGTGTGAAATTGATTTTATTCTGACTTGTAAAGAATGCTGACTCTCACTCATACAGTTGGGGTGTGTGGAAGCTGTTGCTTCCCACAGATTA
Source organism: Azolla caroliniana (assembly GCF_043228905.1). Classification (NCBI taxonomy): domain Eukaryota; kingdom Viridiplantae; phylum Streptophyta; class Polypodiopsida; order Salviniales; family Salviniaceae; genus Azolla; species Azolla caroliniana. Next base: position 51,452 of record NW_028230488.1, on the reverse strand, counting down.
TGAATAATGTATAATAGTATAATTAAAAGTAACGTGATTTATATAATGGTTTATACAAGCGTGTAATATTTTTTCAATGCATGTAACAGCCTGCATCGCCTACTACTCTTGGAAAAGAGATGGCAAACATTTGTTACAGGCTCGAGCAACAATATCTGAAAATTTCTGCCACCAAGTTTCGAGGAAAGATTGCAGGAGCCGATGGGAATTACAATGCTCATGTTGTTGCATATCCTAACGTTAAGTGGGAAGTTATTGCAGAAGCTTTTGTCTCCTCGCTAGGCTTGGATTTCAATCCTTTTGTCGCTCAGGTCTAGAAGCTTTTGTTAAGCATTTAGTTCAAGTGTCTTCTACGAAGATTCAGTCTCTTTTGCTTGACTTAATTCCACGTTGTATTTGCCAGATTGAACCACATGATGACATTGCAGAACTGTTCGATTCTATTTCACGGTTCAACAATATTCTTCTTGCTTTTCATAGGGATATCTGCAGCTACATCTCTATAGGCTATTTGAAGCAGGTATATAATTATCCTTTAATATTATACCCTTCAGGGCATATGACTATATATTTGAAATTGCTTCTCTAATTTCATCCTATTACTGTAGTTAAAGGCCTCTATGGTACATTAAACCCGCGACTTAATTTTCTGCTTTTGGATTGTGTAGCGTGTCAAAGCTGGTGAAGTTGGTTCTTCAACTATGCCACACAAAGTAAATCCTATTGATTTTGAAAATAGTGAAGGAAATCTCGGACTTGCTAATGCTATTTCGTCACACTTCAGCTCAAAGCTGCCCGTCCCAAGGTGGCAGGTAAATTCTAGCCAATAAGAATTAGAAACAAAGGGAAATACTTATGGACTAAAATATGCCATGCTTGCATATCATATTGACAGCGAGACGTGTCAGACTCGTTTGTCCTTGATTATCTTGGATATGCTTTTGCTTACTCAGTCATTGCATATGAAAGCACACTCAGGGGCATCGGCAAGCTTCAGGTACTCCATTTTCACAGAACAATGTCGTTTTAATGCATTAGCAGAATGTGCATTGCTACCTTATGTATATGCTTGTTAGTGATGTGTCACTTGCACTTGGGTAGAAATTTGGAAACCCTAGAAAGTTCTACTAAGATCAAGTTACATGGTTGTTCCATCATACACGTGTGTGTATGATACATTGCATCGTAAGAAACCGTTAAGTGCTTGGGTATGTGCTACCATTGTCTGAACTAGTAAAGATGTGTTTTTTGTTGCCTGTTTTTATTTCTCATATGAAGAGTTCTATGATCCCCCGTGGATTTATATCATCTTGTTCATTGCATTTGAGCGTGTGTTCCTGAATGATATCAAATTTATTTGTAGGTGGAGCAAATGAATGATGATAAGGAGAAATGGCATTTACATAAAGAGGTTAAAGCAGATTCAACTTAGTCGGGAAATTACTAAAAAGAGCAATGAATGACATGGATGTGAAATAAAGGAGTTACAGCCAGATGGAAAAACTCTTTAGGCCTAGCCAAGGATGCTGATTTGGCTTCGTAAGAAACCTAGAGGATTTTTTAAGATTCATTACTTTTCTGTAGCCATTTATAAGACAAAGTAGGTGTGTAAACGGTATAAGCTCAAACTATTGCATAAATTTGAAAGAAACCCCACTTATGGTATGGTATGTTTGATTTAGTTTAATTTGGTTTGGTATGCTATAGTATGTTTGATTTGGTTTAAGTTGGTATGGTATGGTATGTTTGATTTAGTTGTATGGTATGCTATAGTATGTTTGATTTGGTTTAATTTGCTATGGTATGGTATGTTTGATTTAGTTGTATGGTATGCTATAGTATGTTTGATTTGGTTTAATTTGCTATGGTATGGTATGGTATGTTTGATTTAGTTTAATTTGGTATGGTATGCTATAGTATGTTTGATTTGGTTTAATTTGCTATGGTATGGTATGTTTGATTTAGTTTAATTTGGTTTGGTATGCTATAGTATGTTTGATTTGGTTTAATTTGGTATGGTATGGTATGTTTGATTTAGTTTAACTTAGTTGGGAAATTACTAAAAAGAGCAATGAATGACATGGATGTGAAATAAAGGAGTTACAGCCAGATGGAAAAACTCTTTAGGCCTAGCCAAGGATGCTGATTTGGCTTCGTAAGAAACCTAGAGGATTTTTTAAGATTCATTACTTTTCTGTAGCCATTTATAAGACAAAGTAGGTGTGTAAACGGTATAAGCTCAAACTATTGCATAAATTTGAAAGAAACCCCACTTATGTACATTATGGATATCTGATGGTATTGTTCACCACAACCAATAATGCAAGAAAGCTAGTTGCATGAAGCAGTTGGTCGGAAGTAGCATGCCCAAATCTAAACATAAAACAAAGGGAAAGAGAAAAAGATTGATTTAGCTTGCAATACCACTAAATACTTTGAAAGGAAATCGGAAATAGAGTTCCATTCACCCTTATATACTTGCAATTTGTCAAGATGATTTAACTTACTAAAACGTTGTTCCAGAAACAAAAAACGTGAGTAAATGGCAAAATAACCTGTTGTCTTTCAAACAAACATTCCAGAAATCAAAGTTTGAACTTTGAATCTAGGTAGCTTCTAAATCAGGATAAATGTCTTTACAAATCAACGTCATTGGAAGACAGAAGAATCAGGTCTTTCTTAAGAAGAAGTAAACATGAAAACAGAAGAACTGGATCCTGTTTACGAGGAAATTGTTGAGCGGCAAGCTCAACCGGAGCCGGATTCGTATGCCGGTGAGCAAAAAGCCGATAAGCATGGGAGCCGGTTAACCGGATCCATCAGTAACCGGAAGCCTAGTAATCTACGGTATTACTAGGTAGTTATTGTCTTGGAGTGAGTGTTAGATGCTCGTGTGAGCATTGAAGTACACGGTACTTCTGTCAGTCCCATGAGGACTTGTATAAATAGCGTTGATGAGCGTGTTGTATGTACAGAGTGTTGATATAATTTTGAATATAGTTTTACGTTCTGCTCTCTCTGTCTCTCCCGTGTACTCTCTCTCACTCTATGTATCTTCTATTTTCTCTGTTCTTTCTATCGCTTCCGCAAGTGATCTTCTACATGGTATTAGATCGAGAGGGTTGAGAACCTCTGCAATCGACATTTACTTTCGAAGAGCAAACCCTAACAGGTCGTAAGAACAGTAGACAGAAAAAGACATGGACAGAGTTATGGCAAGTTCGATTCCCACAGAGAAACTCGACCGGACCAACTACGCGTCCTGGTCATACAAAATGCATCAGTACCTACTGGGGCATGGGTATTGGAGTTTTGTGGAAGGAACGAATGAAGTAGCGCCAGAACCTGCACACAAGGACTTTCGGGTATGGGAGCAAGGAGCGAGCCGAGTACTGTACTGCCTCGCGTCCTTTGTGCATGACCAGATGCTCGGCTACATTAGGGATGCAAAGACGCCGAAGGAAGCCTGGGAAAATCTGCGTAAGGTTTTCGCCGCAAGTACCACAACCCGTAAGTTGCAGCTCCGGCAAGAGCTGAACAACATCCGACAGAGAGACATGTCGGTCACGGACTATACCACCAAAGTAAAAGAGATTTGTGACGCACTCGGGTCTATCAACGTGACAGTGGATGAACACGAGATGGTACAAATCTGCCTTGGTGGTCTAGCGAAAAGGTACAGGCCGATGCGGACAACGATCTGTACATGGGAGAAACCACCGTCCTTCTTCGACTTGCAATCGATGATGATGGTCGAAGAAAACCACGTGAGTGAGTCTCGGACCACTCAATCGGACAGTCGGATGCTGTACATGGAGGCTGATAGACCCCGTGGGCGTGGGGGAAGAGGTGGGTCGGCACGCAATGGAAGCGGCCGGCAAGAGCAGGAACGAAGGCACAATGAGCGTGCCGATAGCATTTCCGGGACTTCCACGAGCAAGGGGAGTCAAGGCGGTGCCGAAATCCACCCCCATCAAACCGCGCATCCACCGGTCTGCTCCAGAGGCAGGTAGATACGGGAGAAAGCCGGCTCGTCATCCGTCGTTGTCCGATTCTTCGTCGGGCCCCAACCGATCGTCGTCGCTCTCCTCGCTCCGGCTCATCTTCATTCCGCTTCTTGAACGCCTTGATCCGCTTCCCGGCCACCAGCACCGCTAAGCGTGTTCCGTCGAGTTCTGGGAGGTGATACGTGTCGTTGCCGTTCGCGCTCGTCACCGTATAAGGCCCGAACCACCTCCTTGCAAATTTACGCTTCGCCTTATGCTGGTTATCGAGGCTGCTGTCGTAAACCAGCACCCAATCGCCTTCCTCGATCTTCTTGGGTCGTAGCCGGTGCGTCTGGTTGAACCGGAACTTGTTTCGTTCCCTCGCCGCACGCAGCTTCTCCTTCACCCTCTGTACGTCCTCTAGCCTCCGCTCGAGCTGTCGAATTGGCGCCGCCAACAGCTCCTCCCGGCTTATCTCGTCCTTCCAGTCTACCGCCGCCCACGAAGAGATCGTCCGCTCTACCGACATGATAGGCTTCTGCCCGTACATCAGTTTTGTCGGCATGAACCCCGTAGTCGAACTGTGCGTAGTTCGGTCCGCCCATAGTGCGTAAGGGAGGAGCCGCGGCCAATTCCCGACCTGCCCTTCACAAGCACGTACTAATGCCTTCACGATAGACCCGTGACCACGTTCCACTTTCCCGTTCGCCTCCGGATTGTAAGCCGTAGTGAGGGAGAGTTTTACCCCTAGTCGGTCGAACAACTCCTCAGCTTCCTGTGCTTCCAGCTCTCCCCGATCCGCCACGATTTTCCTTCCTTTCCCTTCTTATTCCCTTCCTTAATTTTCACCTTCTCACCATCTTATATTTACTTACTTATAATTACATACCCTATCACTCATTCATTTCCCCTTATCACCATATCCCACTCACTCATCTGTCTTATCACCCTATCAATCTTCCTATCACCAACTCATTTCCCCCTTTATCACCACCCCCCCTATCATCAAGATCTTCCACCTTAAATCCTTACAGCCTTCCATCTATTTACACTCTTATTACACCCCACTCACTATGATTATACTTTCCCTCTTTCTCCTCCCTTCCCCATTCTCAACATCCTATATAAACCACCATTTGTATTTCCATGACCTTTTGCACTGATGAGGTCTAAGCGAGCGAAACTAGTTTGCTGCATAAGGTCTTTCCTTTCATTTTAATGAAAACTTCTTGAGTCTCTCTCTCTCTCTCTCTCTCTCTCTCTCTCTCTCTCTCTCTCTCTCTCTCTGTGTGTGTGTGTGCTTAGAATATCTTCTTTGACTATTACATTATCTACTATATCACAAAGTCGCCCGCACTCCTTGCTACAACCGAACGGTTAATAACAGAAAAGGCTAGATCGTATTTTCTATGGAGGGCTTCATATTCATTTCACTCAACATCCCACATGTTGTGAGTCAAGATTACACGTCCTTGACACCCATTTCTGCAAATAAGACACAAACCACAACCCCACTTGCAAGCATCACGCCTAACACATTGTTTTTCATCATTTGGAACCTACATTAGTAAATTTTTTGCTTAAGGACGTTCCTCTCATTGACGGACCCCTCCACCGACAATTGTCATCCTCATCTTCACATTGTGAAACTCAAGCTCTAATTATTCATCCAAAGCTTCAATGCCAATTGTTTTTATGGCCAATTATTGGTTCAAGCTCAATGGCACACTCCCGGAATATGTGGACAAAATGGAATGAGGACAACAACAAACATTTTGTTGTTCCTCTTGCTTATTACCATGAGCTTTTTGAACTACCCCTCATCACACATCTCTCGCACTTTTACCTTGAAGTTCCATTGAACAACAAATTGATATGCTCTTATACCCAATGTTGTATGTTGACAACCAACAACTTGATTGATAATTGTGTCCCTAGAGTTGGGTCAAGCTCATTAGGTTCAAAACTTCCTTTTGAAGCCCCCCGATAAATAACCACCTTGGAGGGTTAACCTTAATTAGATGGTTGCGTCATTGATAAATTGTTCAACCGACTCTTGGCTACATATCCACCAGTCCCAACTTCTATCCTCTTCCACATAGATGAACATGGTAAGATTTTCACAATGCTCACCAAAGGTGTGCTTCACTCTCAACTAGTCAACTTTTCGATGTGATGCCCATGGTTGGGCATTTTGTGTGGATCATGGCATACTTCGTTGACAATCACCTCCAACAATTCACTTCCTCTCACTCCTATGTCTCCTACCCAATGCAAATGATTTTTTAAGAGAATATCTTCTACTAATTAGAGACAACCCATGATGGAGTTTCACCTTCAAAATTTAATAAGAGGCATTGCCAAACACCAAATGTTTGCCATGTGTATCTTCGTGACTTTGAGTTTATGATAACACTTTGATTGTCTTGCCCTACTTTCCTTTCAACAAGACACATTATTCGCCACCATGTTTTAGCTTTTGAATGTTCCACAATCTCCCCTTAAATTCCTTCGCATGCAATTGTGTCCCTTGTAAATATCTCCCCAACTTCAACAAATCTCTTATAGGCACACAATATATCTTAAAAAGCTCAAGATAAATCATACATTCATTCATACCTGTGTATCCTTGCTTGCTTGGTTGTTATTTTACGTTATATATCGTTCCTTGCTCAATAATTTGAAGCATCTTGTTTCTAACATAGGCGTTGGAGGTTTGAAATCTCACAAGCCAAGATACTGATTCACATATTCTTTGTTCCAACACCCCACGCGCTATGCATTCTTTGATATATATTGGATCATCCCACCCATTTCCTAGTCCACAATGTCAACGAGTTTCCACCTACACATGCATGCATACGATGCGCTTTTGTATAACACCCAAGTAAGATATTGAAACAAGTGGTTAGTTTGCCATATGTTTGAATGTCTGTTCACATAGTCACCATCCCCAAATCAAGGACACCATGATTTCCTCAAAGGATCTTATTGGAGAGGATCACGATGATAGTTTGGAGACACCTGTTTCGTGTCCAAATGATAAACTTGAGCTTTGATTTCTTGTCATCTGGGAGTTGACGCAAGGAGAGTTGGAGCAAATGTTATCGATCGGGCATACCAAGCTTTGTCATTGGATGGGCTAGTAGTAGTGTTGTATATGAGCGCAAAGAGTGAAACACTATTTGTCATTACTAAAATTGCCTCCAAAGTGTCATTGGTGAGCTCTCGAGGTCGATAATGCATCACAAGTGTTGTTAGATGTGGATGTTGCATCACCACCAACATAGGACATCCATCATGTTCTATTGTTATGGGGAGATGGATGGACTCCTTTGTGGTTGCCCCAATTGTTGTCCATGCATAAAAGAGTTGATAGTTGTGTCAATAATTATTGACACAACTATCAACTCTTTTATGTCAATAATTATTGATAGTTGTGTCAATAAAAGAGCCGCACTAACGAGTTTGGTTGATTCTTGTGTGTGATTGCCCGCCCACTTGCATTCGAAATGGTTCTCTTGTAAAACTTCTTAATAACTCCCTTGACTAGATACTAGATAGATAAGAAAGAAATGAAGAATGTATGTACATATGTATGTTCATGTATTTTGGTCTGCGTGACCGACCGACCACACAGAGATGATGATGATGATTTTGATGATGATGATATATGTACATAGATATATGAATAATGAATGAATTAATGTCCACGAGTGAGTGAGCAGCTATGGCTATGGCTATGGCTATGGCTATGGCTATGGCTATGGCGAGCAGTAGTATCCCAGCTTGGCAGCACCTGCAGGAAGGCGGCATGTTGAGCTCCTCCCTCAACTGCTGCACCTCTTTCCTCCTCAGGCGTCCCCTTTGCTGCCTCAATATCCTCTCACGACCTTGCAAGGCCACAACTAGCTGCAACTTGTTGTTCCAGCAGTTCGGTGGGAGAAGAAGAAGGACGTCAAGCCGCACTCTCTTCTGTAGCATCGCCACTTCCTCAACTGACGCCGAAAGTGGCCCAACTACTCCATTGCTTCCTCTCAGAAAAGCTTATCCCTTCCATGTCATCGAACAGAAATGGCAACATTTCTGGGAAGCCAACCAGACGTTCCACACTCCTGACACCGTCGACACTTCAAAGCCTAAATTCTATGTCCTCGACATGTTCCCCTATCCTAGGTATACACTCAGTCCTCATTCCCTCCAATTAGACACACTAACAAAATCTCTGGTAAACTTATGTCGAGATGCATCGGGTAATCCTCCTCCGAGAATGATATAGGATACATATGGGAGCTCACTTGCAGACAACATATGGGGGGATCACTGGGCTAGTGGAGTTTCATTGCTTTTCACAGAGGAGTTAGAACCTCTGACCCACATTTTTCATAGAGATGAGACTGGTCAATTCATGTGGGTCAGGCTGAGAGCAGATGGGGCACTTCTACCTTGTACATTGCTTTTTAAGTAGTGGCCTTTTATTTTGCAGATCTGCTTCTGCTTTCTTTAATCTTTTCTATGTGTGAAACCCCATATTTGTTTTTGGTTTCTATATCTTTGCCTTTAAGTATTTCAGAAAACTTTCGTTCTATCTTCTAGTTCTTACAAAGGTGATAGATGCTGTGGCCTAGATGACAAGACAATTTGCTATTGCCCAATCTATTTAACCCCATTCAAGTGTCCTGGCCAAGACTCCACATGTGTAGCCAACTGATTGACTTGTAGCATTGAGTGATGGAGAAAAATCAAGCTGTAATGGCCCTTCGTCGATAAGCTGTTGTGGCTGTGTTGTTGTCCGTCAACAACTTCTCACTATGTCTCTTGAATTCTTGTGAGAACAATCCTAAACACACTTGACCTTCTGTACTGGGTCAAAGCTTTGTTTAAAAAGGCAATGGTATCTCCCTCCTTTTTTTAAAACTAAAAACCAAAGCCATGACTAACTTAATGCTTTCCAATTTCACTCCCAATGGCGTAATTGGCAGATTTATTCTTCAATAGATTTGCATGCATATTTTCCTATCTCAATCTCTAACTGATTTGAAGAAGTCTTGAGCTACCCTATCACACTACAAATGCTTCCCTCTGTCTCTTGAGTTCTAGTAAGAAAAGACCTAGGCACCGTTGGTCCTAATATTCCATTACCTTACGTAGCGGGCCAAAGCCTTGTTTAAAGAGGCAATGGCATCTCCCTCTGATTTCATAAAAGACACTACAGTGTCAAACATAGCGTGCTTCGGATTCCACTCCTTGATGACATAATTGGCAAATTCTTTCTTCTAGAGGTATTCGTGTATATCTTCCTACTGTAATTGGCAAAGACGTTGGATACAGGTAGCATCTTCTCTATTATAAAGGCAAAGGCAAATAGAATGCATCTCCTAACATTAATAAATCTTCTTCAAAACCAACCAACAATCCAGCCCATAAAGATCTTACTTATCGCCATTGGGATAATTAAGTCCACATCCAACCTGATTGCTAGAAAATGAAAGGGATGATTCCACAAAGCCATCCTCAACCAACCCTAGGTTTGTATTGTGATCAAACACTAGATGTACTGCCAAAGAAACAACTTTCTTAGGGTGTCATCTTTAATTCTTCCCCTATGACTAGCTGAAGTGTATCCTCTCTTGATCATTGGATTATGGAGAGTGCTTGCACAAGTCATATGACTCTTGACAGGTCTATCTTGTGTTATATTCGACCTCACAGCTCACACATTTCTATTGCAGATGCCTCAAGTCCCGAGGCCTCACACATGAGTAATGTATTTTTGAATTCTCTTTCTGGTCAACAAACAACTATGATTCAAAATGTATTATCTGTACCTTGTCTTTCATCTAACCTACTGTTGGTGCTTGAGGCTTCATCCATGGGTAATGCATTTTGAATTTTCCTTCTAGTCAACAAAATGTATAATCTGAATAACTCTTAAGTTGGAGATGACATCAACAACCTACAAATTTCCACCAGTGATAAAAAGGAAATGGACTTGTGTCACCGTCACGGCTCCAACAGCTCATTACCATCCTCCAAGTCTCATCTACTATAACATCTGCATTGAAGTTATGTCGTAGTAGCTCAAGAAGATCCGTAGCTGTTGTGTGCTTGCTTTTGGGCATCACAACTATGACTCTCGTCATCCCAAATGGTGCATGGCCTTCCTCATTCAAATTTCTTCAATACCTCATGTGTGGCTTGTGCACATGGGAAGCACCACTGAGAACCATTTCTCTCTCAAGCAACTTATTGTGCCACATCCATTTTGGAGCTAGTCTGAGTTCACATACCTTCAACCAAATTTGAAGCACTCTCTAGGTTTCAAGAATGGGTGTCTCTAGTTGAAACAAAGACCTTCAAGAAGGTTAACAAAATCAGAGCTAACAATGGTGGTGAATTTATTTCATGTTCTGTTAGTATCTTTTCTTGGCAACAAGGTATTGCTTGTCAGTTTTCTGTCCCCAATTCTCCACAACAAAATTAGTAGTAGAAAGGAAGAACAAGACAGTTAAGAAATGGTGAGAGTGTTGTCTCAATCTGATCTTTCTCTCCATTTTTGGGTGAAGCTATCGACACAGCTGTCTATATCATCAACTATTCTCCTACTAAGGCACTTGCTGAAATGATCCTTGAAGAGGCATTTACAGGTCACAAATTCTTAGTTTCTCATCTTTGGGTGTTTGAATCTGATGAATATGTTCATATTTCAGATACTACACTTACTAAATTTGAATCCAAGAGTAAGAAATGCAAGTTTCTTGGGTATAGCAAGTAATCTATGGCAATGTGGCTGGCTTCTTTAACAAGGCACTTCCTAAGGACACAATTGATCAGCCCTTTATTCATCTCAAATTAGGAGCACCATTCTGGAGCCGAGGTGGTGGAGGATGACAGCCTTAGAACTAATCTTTCCCTTCTGCACACACGCACACTACACATTTCTCTCTCTAGATTCACTTTATTCCATCAATTATCTCATTTGACTTTCTAATCCTGCCAGTACTTCATTACAACATTTACTACATTGTTTTTTCTCCCCACTACTTTACGACTTTTACTCATTATGCTCCTAGGCACATGTTATCCCCTTTCATAAATGTATCAGTTACAAACCCCGCTCTATTTAAAGGCTTTGAGGCTCACTAAGAAATATAGTTGCTTTTTAGTATAATTTTCTCTGTTTGTGCTAGGCTCTTTGGCACCCTACTACTGTCATAACAGTTTCCTCAATAATTATTTTGATTTGTTTTTCCCAAAGACGAGAAAACATTTTGTTCCCAAAGATTTCTGTTCAGTTTATAGACTATTTTGGCCTCTTAAAATATGTTATATAGCTTTCTTTCTTTCTACTATGGTGTTTAGTGTGGGATATCTAAGTTTATTAATGCTTGATGATTTGCATTGTCATGAATGTTCGATAATGGGGCAGGTCTTCATGTTGGACACTCTTTCTTTCTTTCTACTCTGGTGTTTGATTATGTTATGTTTTGGTTTATCAACCCTTAATGATTTACATGGTCATGACTGTTTAACAGTGGATCAGGTCTTCATGTTGGACACCCTGAAGGTTATACAGCCACTGATATTATTGCAAGGTACAAACGCATGCAAGGGTTTAATGTTCTTCATCCAATGGGAATGGGTTGGGATGCTTTTGGATTACCTGCTGAACAATATGCAATTGAGGTAAAATGAAAGGTCATTGTTTGTGATATATAAGCCATTTGTTCAATTATGAGCATTTGCACATATGGTAATATATATATTTTATAATACTTGTTAGACAGGAGCTCATCCAAGTTTGACAACAAAACGTAATATCAGCAGGTTCCGCAAGCAGGTAGAACTACCTTGGCTTTGGCTTTTTTGTTATACTTATTCTATTTAATCCTTCATATTTTCTTCAACTGAAATGAGTGAGATGAGGTAATGTGTATGAACTACAATGTGGTACACATGGATGGAAAATCATGTTGTACCACTAAGGCAATAGAATAGATATTTTATTGTCCATGAGGAAGTGAATTTTGACGTATGGCCCATGGGATCAAATCAACATATCATGTTGTATGTGACTCCTTCCTAAGAAGGGGGGTTATTACGTTGGAGTAAAAACTCTAGATGTGAAAATAATGCACGCATATTTATGCTCAACATTGTTGATGGACATTTGAGTATGAGACTTACATTATCATACCCGTCTAACAAGTCATCATATTTCTCGTGAATTACCTTATACACTGAGCATGGGATAAGTATGTAACTGATTCAGCCTCCTCAGGTTTTATTGCATACCTTGCATATCTACATATTTGGGTGATGGATGCCATGATGCTACATCAACACTTAACTTGTGTGAGCAAGTTTGAAGAGTGTTAATGTTCTCTGGGCTCATGGGGATAGTGAGATGTGATAGGATACATTCTGGCATTTTTACCCTGTATTGGTGACAAAATTGGGTTAATATTTGCAATATTCCAATTTCGACATTTTAGCATCTTGCCACTTCATCCTTACTGCCTCTAGTAATCTATCCGTGCTGATCACATGCTTCATAGCATCACTTGAGAGCACCAACAGATCTTTTACTACCCATCTCATAAACCATTTCATCATGTCAAGCATCCAACTAGATAAGAAGATTTTGCTCTTCTTGGTTTGTGTACCTTGCATCCTATGTTCCAGCTTGTTTTGGCAATTTATGGCCAGGCATATTCTTGGCTTTTGTGATATACTTGAATACTCTTTGCATGGCTTGTACCTCTATAGATCACTTGTTTCTAATAGCTTGTCAAGTTATAATTTATGGATTTTATCTAGTTCATTCCATGCACTAAGTGAGATAGTGCCACCTCACACTCTCACTCCATAACACAACATTTGGACCAACATAGCATTGAATAACATTATCTCACTTCCCATCTTCGAGTATCACTTTGGTTGCATTGATTCTCAAACATATAATAACTATTCTAGCACACTTGAAGCCTAGACTCATAGCATACATTCTATCTATTTGTCGATGGAACTTTAATACATTCCAGCACACTTGTCATAGCATACATAGATATTTGATGCTTTGCACCACTTGTTTTGGTTCTAACTTCTCTCTTGCATGTAAAGTGGGGTAATGTCTGAGTTGTATCACCTTTATTGCCATCATTAACAATAGTCCATTGATTTGACAAAATGTATCCAAATACATCAAGTACGTATTGCATATCATCCAAAGTATATTGGAATAAAACTCTTGGGATTAAGGGCCCTTTAGGTTTCTCTAACTAAACTAGAAAAATGTTTTTATATTATTTAATATTTTCTATTTTATGTTAAAGTTGTACAGTCTCGTTTTCAGAACTGTACTACAACTTCTAAAAGAATATTCTATACTTTGAATGAGATACTTGGACAAGATTCCCACTCAGCATAGAATAGGTATTTATGAGGCCATGACTTAGCTGTCCCATCAGCATTTAAAGCACCTTTTCTAAAAGCATATTCTATGTATCTTGGATAGCGCATATATATATATGTGTGTGTGCACTCCTATCTTGTATGTTTTTTCAATGGTAGGCTTTTATTTTGTAAAAATACTTCTACTTCTTTAATCCCTCCTATGTGTTAAACCCCATAATTGTTTTAGTTTCTATATCTCTACCTTTAGATATTTCAGAAAACTGTCATTCTGTCTTCTAGTTCTTTACAAAAACATCATTAGCATATAGGAGAGCTCATGTATGAGTTTTAGGCCATCCGATTCTTTTTCTTTTGCAACCTTACTTTACTATTTTTTCAATTTTAACGATGTATAGACCAAAGAGTGTAAGAGAGAATGGATACCCTTGCTTGATACCCATGATGCTCAAAACGTAGTTTGGCAAACCACTATCTACTTTCAATTTGCACTTAACTTGCTCATATAGGTTACTAGTGGGATATCGATGCATAGACCAAAGAGTGTGGGAGAGAGTGGACACCCTTGCTTTGACCCCTATTTTGCTCAAAAAGTAGTTTGAGAAACTACTATCCATTTTCAATTGGCAACTTGCTCATACAATTGTGCTACAACTGCTCTATACACTAATGACATTCTTATCTCTATCATTCTTTTCCCAAGCTCACTCCCTGGTATAGTGTCAAAGGCTTTCTTGAAGTCCACAAAACAACAATATAGCGTTTTCCTTTGAAGTTGAATTTTTACCATAATAAGTTTTAGTTAACGAAATGATCAACAGTTAAATGTTTTGGTCTATGAAGGGAAAATGGTATATGTAGGAAACCTGAGAAACAGATGATAATGCCAAGTTTTTATGCAACCGATGATAATGCAATAGTTAATCGTAAAGGAAGGGTCTCATGTCTGGAGAATAGGCACAATAATGGGGGGTGTACCCTGAGTCTCAATAAACCCTCACACATAGTTCTATTAAACATCAAGTACAATCAGTGTGTGTTCATGTGTCCAGCATGTAAGATGACTGGAATCTTAAATTTTTTGAAAGTACTCTCTCTGGATCCATTGGGGAAAACAGCAAACAGTAATAATTTTACTAGGCTCCAGATTTCCAAAGGATTAGAGTGAGCTCTCCCATGTAAGAGTTTTTAGATCTCTCTCATGTACACCCCACATGTCTCCTACATAGCTTACCATTAGTTGAGGGCGCTTTCAACGATTTTAATCCGTAGCCAGATTACATCTGTAGTCAGCTTTTCATAGATCCCTTTTTTGCATTTAATAGACAAGTTTTGTTAATATCAGCATTATTGGTTTACCCATTAATTTAACAGACGTTCAACATTTAAGTTCTTGTTGCCTACAGGTGTGTGCTTCTAGAGAAATAATACTTCATGTTGATATTGGGTTTACAGTTAAAATCATTAGGTTTCTCGTATGACTGGCAAAGGGAAATTTCAACAACTGAACCTGAGTACTACAAGTGGACACAGTGGATTTTTCTTCAATTGTTTAAAATGGACCTTGCATACCAGGTAATTGAGAAGCTGACACACAAAAGGAAATATATCTGCATGGCACAGGTCAGAAAAAAGGATATAGTGACCTTTTGCATTATTTGAGCTATCGCTTCCAGGATTGTTTATCCAGGAGAAGACAGACCACTTGTATGTGATACAAAATCATTGTAGAGTTACTGTATCCAAGATGGAACAGAAAAAGGTTTTATTGAAAATAATCTCATAATATATCTTGTCATCATAATAAATAGAATATCAAGCTACTTGCCTTCCAAAAATATCTGATTCGTAATAGATGTATTCTGCATTTTTTTTGGGTTAGTCTTTATTTTTTTGCTTTTCTAATTTTGGCTTCTGCGTTGACTTGACTTCTCTGAAAGCATATTTGTTTGATGCAGGCGGAGGTACTTGTTAATTGGTGTCCTGCGTTGGGTACTGTGCTGGCTAATGAGGAAGTAATAGATGGCCTAAGTGAGCGTGGTGGTCATCCAGTTATACGGAAGGTCAACTCTTGTTTTAACCTTAAGTAGTCAAAAAGGAAATGTTTCACTATTTCCATGACTGTTCAAATGTTTTGCTGATCCAAAAGGCTTTACCATAAGGGGGTCATATCAGTTCACATGTGACAGTGCCATTAATATTGCAGCCCATGCGGCAATGGATGCTGAAAATAACTAAGTACGCAGACCGCTTGATTAAAGACTTGGATGAACTGGATTGGCCAGAAAGTATCAAAGACATGCAACGTAATTGGATTGGAAGATCTGAAGGGGCTGTGATTGAATTCCGTGTAAAGAGAGAAAATGAACAGTCTCTTAGTCTTCAGGTCTATACAACCAGGCCAGACACACTTTGTGGTGCCACGTAAGCCATACCAGAGACTTGCCGTTCTTGTTTCATGTGCATATTCTATCAGATTTGTGTTTTCATGATGCAATTCCAATCGTGCATAATAGCTGGTTGAAAATGCAGCTACTTAGTTATTGCACCAGAGCATCCCCTTCTACAGTCCTTGGTATCATCTACACAACAAGAGGAGGTAGAAGACCTTATTTTTCAGCTTTGATTTTTTAATATTTTGGTGCTGAAGTATGTCAATGAATTTCTGAAGGTTCGTGCATATGTTGAGTCTGCTGCCAGAAAGAGTGATTTAGAGAGAACTGATCTTCAGAAAGAAAAAAGGGGAGTTTTCACTGGAATGTATGCACTTAACCCAGCAACCAATGAAGCTATTCCAATATGGGTTGCAGACTATGTCTTAGGAAGGTATCTAATAAAAAAACTCATTATCAGAGTACTACGTAAAATATTTAAAATTGCTTCAAGTTTTTCATACCAATGTTTATTAATCTTGATTTGTTAGTTCTTTTTATGTTCATAAATTTACTTGAATTCATATATACTTTTCAGCAACAAATAAAATTCTTGTTGTCTATGTAAATAGATGATAATTGAGGGTTGCAAGTATTTGACAATCATGCACCTAAAAGTGGAAAAGAGTAACACTCTGACAGAAAAATACGATTAAATAATATATGTGGTATAATATAAGTAGTTAGATGGGAGTTATGTGGGGGTGCAAGGATAGTTGAGACCTTGGGCAACAACCAAGATGGAGGTTGGGCAAAAGGAGTAACATTCTGACAGAAAAATAAGATTAATTAATGTGGTATAATTTAAGTAGTTAGCTGGGAATTATGTAGGGATTAAGGGATAGTTGAAACCATGGGCAACAAACAAGATGGAGGTTAGGAATGGCATATAGGAAAAGCTGAAGCGATGATTTTGTTTTGAGCTTTTTCTAGGTAACTATTTTTTTTAGTATCCTATATTAAATTATATATATTTTAGTTAGTTTGTTGTTCTCAAAGATGAGACAACATATTAAGATGCAATCTCTTGTTTGGGCTTATAGGTCTTTTTGGCCACTTAGAATTAATATATCATTGTTTCTAGTCTAAAATGTTTGCAAACTTTTTACAACCAACTTGTGAGTCTGTCATGTTGTCCATTGGATTGTTCTTCATGACGGAAGTGTCCAAAAGTTTTTCACATGCCTAGTCTCAACAAATTTATTTGTTCATTACTTTTTCACTCTTGCTGAATGTATATATGCACAGATCCGAAAACGGATTTGCCCAACTGTGTACATGCACACAAACGCTCTTTTATAGGTTATGCATTATATTACTGGTCAGAAACCTGAATGTGATGTGAAAATCTACACACACAGGTATTGTATGAATCTATTTTTGTACTATCAATTACTGTTTGCTTCATGAAATCCCTCTGGTGTCCACTAGTGTGGACCATGAGCTTATGATATTGCATGAGTTTCAACCCTTGTTTCACTATTGCCTATCATTGACACGAAAGATCTTGATGCCTTTTTTGGGTGATGCACCCATTTCTTGAAACATTAAGATCTTGAACCCTCATACCCAGAAGTATGACCAAATTTTAACACATTGAATCCTCATTTTATCCGTGTCCATATTATTTACAGCCATTTTATGAATGCCAACTAGTCCACATTGGCTTAGACAAATGATTCTTTGTAATTAGAAGTTGAGATTGAATGGGTTTGCCATGATTAGGTAGCACCTGTAGTACATGTTAGCGCAACCTAAATTGGGGTCACCTCCAAGACTTCTCAACCTCAAATATGAAGGTAGTAAAAGACTAAACATTTGCTTGCTGCCAACACATGCTGGGCATCCAATTCATCATGATATGGATACCTTACTTTGCTAGCATGAATCACAATGTGCACTGCCTCCATATCTTCCATCTCAATACTTGTCAATAGCGATGGCAGTATGTCCACAGGAGTCCAATTCTCATCCTCACTCCCCAATGATCGGTAAATTATATTCAAGTTTAAAACCTAAACCCTATTGAGCTATAATACTTTGGGAACAATGGGTATCCAACTACAAATGTGTATTCATCAAAAGTGTGTTTTGTACCTGGGAGATGTGAAAAGTCAAAACTGCTGGAACAAGAAACAAAATGAGTAAAATAGCCTCAGGAAACTTTTGTGACCTTATTTATTTTCTAAAATTAGAGTGTTTCTCGGAATTTATAGCATCCCAATGGGTTCATATTTGGGTACAGAGAGGAGCCAATTTGTTTTTTGTTTTTTTTCAGCTATTTATTCATTTTTTATTTCATAATTAAGTGCATCTCCCTTTCTATGGCCACAACCTCTCTTTCTCTGTATATATATCTTTACACTCTGATAGTTAACTGGCATTCTTTTTTTTTCGATTGTTTTTCACAGTTTTTGTCTAGCTTTCTGGTCGCTATTATTTCAGCAACGTCATTGTGTTAGGGTCTTTCTTATGTGGGCATGGGATATTATATGGTTTCAACGGTAGTATAAATTCTTCACTGCAAATAAGAGGTCTTTCTTATATGGTTTCAACAAGAGAACAGAAGTGGTAGATTTTACAATGATGGACTTTGTGGTGACTAGCCAACCTTTGCAACTTTCAGGGGTTTGAAGAACTGTAGAAGTTTGCAGCTATGTTAGCAGTAGTAGTTTGCTCCTTGGGAGCTCCTAATTAAATATGCTGGGTTCCTAATCCTCTTGACTGATGAATCTGTGCGATCATATTCTGTGTTATAAAGGTTAATAGAAGTTTCGAGTTAATTGTTATGGATGTGCAGAAATGCTATATGCAAGTACCATGGCTGTAATATCTCAGTCAATGCTAAGAGGAGCCAAGAAAGAAAGAAATATTAACTTCTTTTAAGAGGCCAAAATGGCTGATAAGATTAAACAACAGAAATGAGTCACTACTGGAGAGTATATACAAACAATATCTCCGGGTGAACAATCAAAGAAAAAGAACTAGAATGCTTTGTGTCTGAGAATGTGAGAGCATCGGCTTTTCTACATATACCATAACGTAAATGCTAGAAACAGTCCAAAATTGAATATGTCTATGACAGTAATATTTTTCCGCAAAAGGCAACATATCCAAATTGCCACTTATGTTCATCATCAACAAGATTATGGGGAATATGCAGATGAAACTGATCCATAGGATCAATGCTAAAGATAGAAGTGCTTATAAAGTACCAGATTGGGGCCTATAACTCATCAAAGAAACCACTGGGGAGTTATCTGTCCAGGCGGGAGGAATGGCATTAGAAATGTTCATAATATGCTGTGAAACATCTTGAGCAATATCATATGGCAGGCAATTAACCAGGGAGCACCCAGAAGTTCACTGTAAGGAAGAAGTTGACAAGATGAGATCCCAATCAGCCTAATCAATGTGTGCATTCTCTTAACCAATGTCTCTAGGAAACTGTAACTAGGGGATTCCAAATAACAGGCCATTTAATCCTCGCAAAGAAAAATTTATCACTGAATAAGAGAGTGAACTGCACGGTTCGATAGAAAACCCTGATGTTATTAATGGCAAAGGTGATACTACCTGCTATCTGGTGTCCATTTTCGAGCAGATGTCTCAAAACATTGACTGCTGACAAAATATTTCTAGTGCATCCAGTATTCTTCATGGAAAACCATGTCTGCAACCAATATAAGAGCATGGAATCATGAATGTGTGATCGGACGATCCCAAATTCCAAACTCCGTCTTTCTGAGGTCTTGTTATCTATTTCCAGTTTTATGATTGCAAATTTTGGGGCCTGTAAATAGGGAGCATATACTTACTTCCTCGAATATATAGCAGGTAGTCAGAAGCACACAGACACAGCTTATCTGTTTTCATTTGAATGTTTGTAGTATGCATTAGAGATGGAACTTCACGCAATGCCATTGCCAACCATCACTTCGTGTATGATAAGAAGTGCACAGAGACAGATTGTTTCTTTTGCTTTAATTGTAAAATGTGTTGATAGAAACAGTAAAACGGGTGTTCCTGTTTATTGCTACGTGAAACTTATAGTGCACAATATTTCTGTGTGATTGATGTTGTGGAATGATGTTATGGCAGTTATGGCACAGGTGCAATTATGGCCGTTCCTGCACATGATACGCGAGATATGAATTTGCAAAGAAATTTGGCTTACCAGAGCGCCTCGTCGTATCCCCTGAAAATATTACACAGTGGGATGGAAAAGCTGCATACACTGGTCAAGGAATAGTAGTTAATTCTTCGTATGGTGATACTGGTATTGATTGGAATGGTTTACCTACTGATCAAGCAGCTCAACGAGTTATAGAATGGCTTGAAAACAGAGGCTATGGTAAACGTCAGGTAATTTAGCAATATTAAAAGGACAAACGGCACCACATTCTTGACTGGCATAATTGCTAATTCAGATATAATTTTCTCCACTGGAATTTCTTTGTTATAAGATAAAGCATTGTGCGTACATGTTTGTTAGGTCAACTACAAGCTTCGAGATTGGTTATTTGCACGTCAACGGTATTGGGGTGAACCTTTCCCTATAATTTTCCTGAATGATACAGGTGAAACTAAGGCAATCAATGAGGATGACCTACCCATAATTCTTCCTGAACTAGATGAATTTTCTCCTTCTGGAACTGGTGATCCACCACTGTCAAAAGCAGTGGATTGGGTAAGGCTAAATAAAATATCATTTGTTGTTAAATTTAGGATTAACAAGATTCTATTATTGGAGTAATTGCAGGTTTTCATTAGATATTTTGAATGTGCTTGCTATGCTGCTTTTTTAGTTATGCTCAGTCTCGGTTCATTTATATATCATATTGTCCTGAGGTACAGCCATAACCATAATTCAGGATTTTTTCCTAGAAATGAGGTTTTCCCAACTTGCCCTCTGCTGTGGGAATCTAGTGTTATCCAGAGCAAGGACACTACGGTTTATTCTATTGAGGAGGAGATGAGGAATAGACTTGTGTGCATGGTGGGATTGGAGGATGGGTATGAGCATGATGGTGAACAGATCTCTGTTAGTGAGTGAAAGCCATGCAACAAGTCGGCCTGTTGGTGTTAGGAGCAATGTACAGCCTATTGAATCTTCCCTTCCTCAACTAATGAATGAAACAGTGTTAAGATTATACCTGGGCTCAAGCTGCAGAGAGTATGCTTGGCCGAACATATGCTCAATGTGAGAGAAGTCCCTTGATGAGCATACTAGTATTTATGATAAATGATTAAATGATATGCAATGCCCAATGTCTAGGCCCTATTGAGGTCTGGAATATCTATCTCTGATAAATCCCATGAATCAAATATGTGAATAATATTATTTTTAATTTCGGGCACGGGGGATGAGTTTCTACTAAGTGTGTAAGAACAGTGGCCCTCTGAAGTATACCATAATAAGATGCATGCATCCTTAACAGAAGGTCTCTTACCTGCTAGGTAATTGGTGCATTTGACTAGTAGGTAAACAAATAGGAACTCACTGTAGGTAAGCAGTTTAGTATCCTCTGATAGTGAAGGAACTCACTGTAGTAGAGAAGGACTGTAACATGTAAGCCAATTGATTTTGAACAATAAATAGAGGTGATTACTCATTGTTGGGCATATCATGCCTCAAAATCACAAAATATTAACAGATACTAATTCGTATATCAAACAATAAATAACATTTTGGATTATGGATTCATGAAGATTCTGTTTTCTACACATTTTCATGAACTAATTTTTACAGGTGAAGACAATTGATCCAGAAACAGGGAAGCCTGCAAGGAGGGAAACAAACACTATGCCACAATGGGCAGGCTCATGCTGGTATACACCATCAACTCACAATCATCCAATAAAGGTCATATTTTCAGAAAAGAGTGTACATGTGATTGTGGAATGGTATCTAATAGTGGCTATATATTCAGGTATTATCTCAGGTTTATGGATCCACATAATGTAAAGTCTTTGGTTGACCCTGAAAAGGAGAGGTAAATTTTATAGTATTGTAGCAGGTCTTAGTAGAAAAAATATACATTAAAATAGGAAGCTTTACTATATGCATCCAAAACTTTTCAGGTATTGGGGCCCGGTTGATCTGTATGTAGGAGGTGCAGAACATTCTGTTTTACGCTTATTGTATGCAAGGTTTTGGCACAAGGTATCTAAAGAGATTTTCAATGCATGAATGAATATATAATATTTTTTGTGGATACGTTTTTCTTCATATTGCGCTTCTACCATAGTGGCAAGCTATGTTTTCAATAACCTATGCACCTAGATTCATATCTTCCTAAGTGCACTAATTTACCAGATGCCACTATAGAATGTAGGGTTCTTGAATACATGACCTATTGGTCTCCACCAAACAACCTTATACTTCCTGCCAAGCTTTACATTATATGTTGTGTGATCAAGTTGAGGTTGTTCTTAAATTAGTATTAGATGCACATAGATTCAAATTGTACGAACTGCACTAATTTACCAGATGCCACGATAGAATCTAGGGGTTGAACACATGATCTTTTGGTCTCCACCGAACAACCTTATAATTCCTGCTGAGCTTTACATTATATGCTGTGTGATCTAGTGAGGGTTGTGCTCAAGTAGTATTCAGTGGAATTGAAAAGCACATTAGATCTATAACTTCTATCACCTATTAGCAATGTAAAATCACACTGACAAATGACATTAAAGAATGCAATTTTCATGACAAGTTCCTTACATGCAATCCTTATCAGATTGTTTGTGATGAAAGATGCAACATAACTTTCTTTGTTCAAAATCTTATGCTTCAGGTTCTTTATGATATTGGAGTTGTATCAACCAAAGAGCCATTTCAATGCTTGGTGAATCAAGGCATGATTCTTGGAGAAGTATGCGTCTTTTAGATTTTCAAACAATATATCCAAGTCAAACCTTATAAGAACCTTCTTTAAAAAGGTGTTATTCTGCATCTGTAGGTCGAGTACATAGTCAATAGAGATCATTCAGGAAACTTTGTCTCAGCTGAGTGTGTGGATGGAGGGTATAACTATACTCAGGAAAAAGTACCAGAAACCCAGGTAAATTTTGATGCAAAATGTATCAAGAACATTTTTTTATTTTTTTAACTGTATGAGTAATACTTCCCAAATTAGGGATTAGGTAAAGGTCATCATTACTAGACAAGTACATGACATGGATTGGAGATTAAACATTTTCCCCATTTGAATATAGGTGTTTGTCTTGGTAACATGTTTTTAAAAATCTCTTCCAAGTATGGACAGTAGTGACAATAGGAGCTTATATAACAAAACAACAGAAAACAGACAAGAAGTGATTGTTATCTTTGAAAGAAAGAAAATAATAAAATTATAAATGCGTCTGGTAATGCTGAAGTATGGACAATGGCCTTCTCTAGCTACCTAATGAAGGACAAATAAGACAGATTACACTGAAAGACATAGTCGATGATGACGATGATATATGTACTCTATGACGATCATCATGGCATGTGATGTGTTCTTATTGTTATATGATGTACGAGAACAATATATACTATAGAGAATTATGCAACTCATAATGGATGGCGTGTGGTGGGTTAGTTGGTTAAACCATTCCCATAGTATGAACTGCGGGATCACTCTAGACATGAGCTGCTGTGACTGTTTCTCTCAGTCTTCTACTCAATCTGATGGTTAATCTAAATGGTTGGTGTAGTCCTTGCGAAGAAAGAAAGATATATTTTCATCCTTTAAGAGGCCAACATGGCCAATCAGACCAAATGAGAGATTGAAACTCATCTACAAATGTTGTTTCCTTAGCTAAGCATGTAAGATTCTGAAGTTAGGTAGACCGAAAATTCTGCCTTCAATAGATCTCCACCATGGGCCACTCCAAGATGAAAGGGTCTCCAAGGTATGGAAAGCACCTTCAATCCTAGTGCAAAAACGACAACATTGATCATTTGTCCATGTCTCCATACATCACGTGTGGAGGAGAGGGATTCTAGGACTATCTTAAAAGGAACTGCCATAGGTGGCACTGATCTTGATTCCCAAGATTATATCATGTTAGGTGGGAGTGGGAGTGGATGTTGAGGTGGAGTCCAAATCTCACAGAAGTAGGAGAATGTGGATGCATGTTGATCTGGAAGTTCAGCGGCCTAGATTATGCGATGAATGTGCAAGGCTCCTGAAATAGTGCTCATCGATACTGTCTCTCTTGTAACATCAATGCTGCATATAATCATGTCTGGCTGTACTATTTCAAAGCTCTCAGAAGTGCTTATGAATGTGACACCCACAGGAATTCGTGAAGGTATCCCAAAGCTCACATTAAGTGTTATGTTAGCATCTAAATCCTAGGATTTCCTTACCTCTAATTAGATTCTAACATAACTATAAAGTTATATGATTAGTTCACATTGAGTAAGTGTTATGTTAGAATGTAAATCCTAGAATTTTCTTACCACTAATTAGATGCTTAATGAATTGATTATAGTCTCTCTCTAGCCTCTTGATTTGAATTCTTAGATCAGTGCACTTTTCTCTTTTAATAAGGTGTGAATCCTTTTTCTATAGAGCTAATAGAAAGGGAAATAAAAATTAGAAGGGAGGAAACATCTTTGTATGAATCCTCTTTCCCAGAATTCATAAATTTCAGTTGATTTTTACTTTAGGTTTTGAAAGTTGGGGAGAGCTATGTGCTTAAAGACTTTCCAAATATCAGGGTTATTGCAAGGGCTTTCAAAATGAGCAAGAGCAGGGGTAATGTGATCAATCCAGATGATATAATCAATGATTATGGGGCAGATTCTTTACGGTTGTACGAGATGTTCATGGGTCCATTGAGGTTAATACTGATCTACTTTAAGTGATTTTGGCATGTCTTTAGAACCCATATTTTTACAACGGAAATTTCTAACAGTAAGTATAGAGTTTGGATTTCGCGAACGTTTTTGTATTTACAGCGTTTTTGCATGC
Organism: Azolla caroliniana; assembly: GCF_043228905.1. Taxonomy (NCBI): domain Eukaryota; kingdom Viridiplantae; phylum Streptophyta; class Polypodiopsida; order Salviniales; family Salviniaceae; genus Azolla; species Azolla caroliniana. The sequence goes on along the minus strand of NW_028230488.1, from coordinate 26,648 downwards.
ATTAATGCTCTTTTATTTGAGGTTTTCTTTACGTGAAGTCAGAGTTCTTTGTTATGGGTATTGTTCTCTAGGGATACCAAAATATGGAATACCAATGGGGTAGAAGGAGTCCATCGCTTCTTAGGTCGGGCATGGAGGCTAGTAGTTGGTTTGCCTGCCACAACAACAGGTTTATATCGAGAAGGCTGTGTTGTTACTGAAAACAAACCTTCTTCTGAACAGCTCCGAATATTGCATCAGTGCATTCAGAAGGTAACTGTTTTCAGTATTTTCTCATTCCTTTAATATAGCTAGCTTGCGTAATGCTCTTATTGCTGTGGCCATAAAAAACCCAGGTAACAGACGAACTTGAAGGAATGCGTTTCAATACAGCTATTGCAGCGATGATGGAATTCACAAATGCAGCAAACAAGGTTCACTTTCAAACTTGGAGTCTGGCTTGTTCGAACTTAATACTTGCTAAATTTTTATTCCTGTTTTACTCTGTTGTGAGGATTGGATGACCTTTTGTTTAAAGGATTTAATGGTCTTGTAGTGGGAGGATCGGCCTCGACAAGTGTTGGAAAGTTTTATTTTGTTACTCTCGCCTTTTGCTCCTCATTTGGCTGAGGAATTATGGCAACGACTTGGCCATCATCAAAGCCTTGCATATGAACCATGGCCAAAGGTGTGTAATATTGAAATCATTTAGCCAATCTCATCTCATAATCAATTCTGGTTTTTGTGCAATAAATATGCATATATTTTACATCACATTTCCCACCCTGATGCCAGGTGATGAAAGAATATCTCACAGAAGAATTTGTTACATTACCAATCCAAATAAATGGGAAGACAAGAGGTACTATTCAAGTTTCAGCTGTTGTTGATGAAGCCATTGCACTCGCAGCAGCGTTGGATAATAAGAATGTGAGAAAATACATCGGTGATAAGGACATTGTGAAGAAGATATATGTCCCTGGAAAAATCCTCAACATTATGATTTCAAAGTAATAACAATTACCATCCTTTCTCACGATTTTTACCAGAAAATGGAGCATTCTTTTCATTTTTACTAAAATATAAGATGTATATTTCAATCAGGAATAGTGTTTGACAAATTTTCTATCAACAAAAAATATTCAGAAATAAAGATAAATTCAATTTTTGATTTGGAGTTATGGATAGTTCCAGATCCTATAGAATTTTATAAAAACATTCTAAAAATAATAGAATCAAATCTTATTTTTTCAATTACAAAGAAAGCGGTTACTGAAAAAAGACATAACATCTAAGAATTTAAATTTAACCGAGGTAGATCAAGTGGTGAAAGTTATTCTTTTAAAACAATAAGGTAAAGGGTTCATATTCTATTAGGAACATTTGGATGCAAAATGTGAGCTATAAAGAGCATTGGTCTCTAGTGGAATTGAGGTTCCGTGGAACTTCCACGAAGGGCGTTGTGGAGTTAAGATTCCACAAAGAGTAAAATAGGTGTGTGTGTGTGTGTGTGTGAGAGAGAGAGAGAGAGAGAGAGAGAGAGAGAGAGAGAGTTATGATAAAACCATAGACATAGAGAGTGAGTGAGTTAGATTTAGAGAAGCTCAAGATTTTTGGTTGTACACCAATTTTGCTACATCAGTTCAATCAGGAGCATTGCAGCAAAGTTGTTTTTCTCCACAAGCTTTAAATCAATCTTTGTTCGGGTTTGTAACATAAAAGGATGTCGTCTAGGTTTATAACATGGCATGTCATCTTCGAATGCGAATGTTAAATGTTAAATTATCTTTCTCTTTAATTCCTTATCCTTAAAATTGGGCATAGTTCATGGAATGGATGGATGGATGGATGGATAAAAGAGAAATAGAGAGAAGGAGAAGACGATACCGATTTGAAGAATCAAAAGATTGGCATTAATAATATGCAAGGGGAGGATATAGATATTATTTCAAAACCATTAGACTCACATATTATTGTAGAAGATGAGGAGATGAAGGACCAATATTGAGAAGTAATTCATGTGGTTTCTAACCAAGCATTACATGACATTTTACCTAATAATATATATAAATGGTGAATGTAGAAGTTGATGATATTGTCGAAGTGGAGATGTCGTGTTGGGATATCTTGAAGGATTTTTTCATGTTTCATCAGCGAGGTATTATTTGCTTCATTATGAGGGGAAAGCCTTTGGTAAGTTAGGTTACTCAATGGTTAAATGTTATGGTGGGTAGAAATAGTGCAGAAGACTTTTATGAAAGTTCGCATGGGTTCTTTGAGGTCATTTTTAAATCAAATGACAAAGTGATAGATTACTGTCCCATTTGCTTATCTTTTACGAAAATAATCTGGTCTATATTGTTCCTTGGACACCACTAGCTAAGTTTCAAGAGTGTTAGAAATATGGTTTGAGGTAGAGTGTAAATTCTCATTTTGGTTGCGTATAATTTGGGGTGTAATGGAACAATTGGGAAAGTGTTAACAACATGATCATTCTTGGCATTAATTATTAAATAATATTGTAATTTCTAGCATCAAATTAGAGATTTGAACAGTTTAGGGTTTAGGGGTTTAAACCCTTAGGATCTTGGATGTTCATCAAGCTAAACAAAGGTGAACGAAACTACTCAACCACCAAGCGAGAAGGGCTCGGCATGATCTACTTGATTAACAAGTTTAGATACTACTTGTTGGGGAATAAGGTCACATTTCATGTAGATCATTTGGCCTTGATGTACTTGGTAATTAAAGCAAAACTAACAGGCAAGCTACAGGGTGGATGTTGCTCTTGCAGAAGTTCGAGTTTACAATAATCCGCACATCGAGAGTCTTGCACGTATCGGTTGACTATCTATCAAGAATCGAAACAGGCAATGCGGCAATAGGAGTACCGGTCGACATCCCGGATGGCGACATTCTAACACAAGAAGTAGTCGAAGAAGATCAAAGGACCAGACGGGCGGGGCGGTACAAGGAGATCGAGTACTTCTTGACTCAGGGAATTCCACCACCAAGTCTGAAAAGAGATCAAAGGAAGAAATTCACATTGCGTAGTCAAAGATTTAGTATCATCCACGATGCTCTATACAACCAAGGAGCAGACGCAGCATGGAGCATGAGAAGCTTGCCATCCTCGAGGAAGCTCACGAAGGAGTGGCGAGCGGGCACTACTCAGGTGAGGTAACCACTCGTAGTAGAGTATGGATCGGTGCGTAAGGCTTATGGTGCCCACTTGTATCCAACTACATGCACTTCTACTCAAAACAGTGTGATGTCTGCCAAACTGTTGGGATGGCCGACGGAGAAATCAAGAATGGCATACAAACTAGTGTTGCCATTGGAACCTTTTCAAAAAAAGTGGGGGTTTGGACTTTGTCGAACCATTCATTCCAGTAGCAACTCAAACAAACCAACATGTACATTATAATAGCAACATAGTGCTGTACAAAATGGGTCGAAGCAAAGGCACTAAGGTATAATTGTACAAAATCGGTAGCCCGATTTTTGTATGAAAATATCATGACTCAATTTGGTTGCCCAATCGAGCTGGTAAGTGATCAGGGTGGTCACTTCATTAACAAGGTCATACCAAAGCTCACAGCCAAGCATATGCTTGTGCACAAAAAGAGTATTGTATACTATCCTTAGGCGAATGGATTAACAAAATCCGCACATAAGATTCTGCGGTGAATCCTAAGGAAGACGGTGAATAAACATCAAATCAATTGGGATCTTAATCTACATTCAGCATTGTGGCCATATCAGACTTCCTTCAAAGTACCAATCAATTCGACAACATTTCGATTGGTCTACGGCTTAGATGTAATTTCACCAATGGAGTTCATCACAAACGCATTACGAAATCAAGTGTAGGAAAGGCTAGACGAGGATGCATCAATCCACATTCGAAAATTGAATTGCTAAATTTAGGCAAAGAACGGATTCATAGCGAAGTAGTGCATTGACAAGGTTTACGAAGATAATGATCCCATTTAGTCCATTATTATTTGTCATTGCTACACACCCACTGTTGGTTAAGATGCACGAGTTGGCAGCATCTAGGGAAATAGTTGGCTTCGCTCTACCATTTGAGAAACAATTAGTAGTTCAAGAATTGGTAGATGATCCATTTTTGTTTCTCAAAGGTGTACCTGGTAATATAGCTAAAGTCATGGAGGAGGTGTGGAATGTGTTTCATTGGCATCAAGATTATTAATATGTGGAAGTCAATGCTTATTAGATGCACTGAGAGTGATTTGGTTGATGTTGGATGGTGTGGCCAAATATTAGATGAAGGAAATATGTATCGGCACTTAGATTTCCCTATTGATGTTGATATTTCACCTTCTCAAAGTTTGAATTGGATATCAGACACGATTTTAGATAAGTATATGTATTGGATGTCTCAAGCTTGGTCATTTGGTACTCACCTTAAAGTGGTACAAGCAATAATGGTTCCAATGATTTCTTATTTTTTGCCATTATTGCCATGGACAAAGAAATCACTTGATCATTTAGCTTGTTCACTAAATATACATCATAGAACAAAAGGCTCAAATTTTGGTATGAGTTGGGTTTCATGGAGCAATATATATACCCAAAATGGGGGGAGCAGTAAATTTTGATCATGTGGTAGCTCGAAAATTTAACTTTTAAAAGGTATGTGCATAGACACTCAACCTTGGGTAGAAATAATTAGAACTTCTTGTTGGCATGATGTTAATAGTAAGGTGGGTATATACCATACGAAAATGATCTTTGCAACTTTGTGGAGGCATATTGTTAATAGTAATTAGGCATTTAAATGTTCAGAACCTATTAACCATGAGTGCTTTCTTGGCAATAATGTTTGAAGTTCGTCCATGACTACTTAACATATGGTAATCCTTTGGCAACAAAGTTGTCGGCAACCTCAAGGATCTTACGTTAGGATAGGAAAGAAGGCCTCTTGTCACAATCAGAAGTACATTTTACATACCACATGGATATAGGTATAATTGACATTGCCGAGTCCAGATTTCTCAATTCTGGAGTTGGTGATTGAGGATGGTGACAAATAGAGATTGAACCACCTACTGAAAATTGTTGTAGGAAATACGGAATGTGTGTTAATAATTAGCACGATCTTCTGTGCCTCAGAGGATTCCATTGTAATTCATAGTGCTAGTTTGATACATAGTGATGACATATATCAAAATAATATTGTACTAATTTTTACCCATATTATGAATAGTAGAATTCTCAAAACTAGGAGGTATTTTTAAGTCTAGCACTAATTATTCAACAGATTTTCCTTTTGATTGTTTAACCATCTGGCATTGATATCTCATAAAATAACGTGAATATTCATTGGTCCAAATAATTAGACTCGAACATATTCAGCCATCTTCACAATCACATCATGTGATTAAAACATTGCATACAAAAATGTTCATTGTCACTCGCCATTCGCATTCTTTTAATAAAGATCATGAGTTACATTTTTCTTAATTGAGAAATGGCAATGTATGTGCCGAGCCTTTTCACAACAGGGTGAGAATGTAATAAATCAAGCAGTGGATTGGACTTAGATGAGACCCTGTCGTTGTAAATCTGTATATGTCTTCTTATTATAGACATTTCCTTCTTGATCCTCATATTCTTCCTCTAAATCTGGCCGCCACTTATTTACTCCTTGTCTTTCTTGTATTCTCTCCCACAAGGCCTGAGCATCCTGTCATAGGAATGTTTTCGTGAAGCATAGTACATAATATATTAAAGAGAAAAAAGTTATCAAGATGCAAAGAATGTTGCATAAGATGAATATGAAATAGCTACCAGCTTTATTAGGCCCTTTCAAACAGAAAAGGGCATCACGATGGCAACATGTACTAATGTTATGCTGAGATTCCTAAAAATGTACAAACTCTTTCTAAATATCCTGATACAAACAACAGAAAGAACACCTTAATGGTCGTTATTTCGTGGAAGTTCTTTGTATTGGGGATACCAAGGCAACGCATTCCATGCTGATGTCTCCACTCTTTGAAGTGCCTTTCAAAAGCTCTCCGACCCCAATAGCTACTGTTTCCACAGATCTCGCAGTTGAATTCCTGCAAATATTTCCAGAACATGCAGTGGGAAGCAGAACAGAAGGAAATAGAAAGATATCAATTTGGTTTAAAAGATAGACATTTATTGCAGTAACATACACTGAAAGGTCTAAATTTTATACAAGTTTGAATCACCACTAGATGACCTAGATATAGATAACAGTAGTAGTAGTATTGCAAGAAAAAGGCTCAGACCAACATGTGATGGAAGAATATTACTTTCTAAGCTTCTCAAATACATGTCTTTAACTCATAAATAGAAATAACAAGCTGAAAATCCAAAAAGGTTCTCAAATGTTTGGTACCAGTACCAGCTATTCCAACGGTTGGAGCCTATGAGAACAAGTTACGTTTGACAGTGCCTAGCAGTGATAGAGCTTTCCACAAAGATGGATGCTCGGCAAGATAGGGATGAGGTATTCCAGACAATTCTAGAGATTAAGAAAGAATACAAAGAATGTTAAATAAATTACACTTACTTAAATCATGTGATGGTGTGTTAATTGGTCTTTCAATGATTTGAGTTAAAATACCTCTACATAAATGCTATTCTATATTTTCTTGCACTCGCAAATATATAGTGAATTAATTTAGACAAAATCAAAAGGATATGAAAACTAAATTTATTTGAACGATAATAACATAGTGTACAGAAGCAGTTAATTAGCGTTTCAAAGATTTATTCAAATGATCTATACATAAATTTCATTCTATATTTTCTTGCTATTCAGAACACACAGGATTAACTGCACAACTCATTCTCATGCTAGAGATTAGTCAGCCAATAGTGAAAAATATATATGTGCATATAGTGGGCTTTGCTTTTGATATTTCAGCAGTTCTTCTGTAAATGATGATGGTAATAGCTTTAAAGTGTTTAATAGCAAAAGTAGCACGCGAAGGTGCCTTTCAGATTGCAAAGCATACCTGGCCTAATCCATGTAGTTTATACAGCCAATAAGGGATAGGTTTTCCATCCCAACCCATTGGCAGCTTGAGAGGATTATAAATTTGCTGCTCTTCTTCATCGCTGTCACTTTCTGCTTGCACTTCCTCCTAGATACATCAACTAAAAATAAAACACCAGTACTACAGCAGCTGAAAAACTCATAATGACAAACTTGAGAAAAAGTGAGGAGGAACCTCTTCCCTTTCTGCTTCCATTTCTTCATATGTCAAAGCTTGCTTCTTTTCAACATGTGCCTTCGTCTCTTCAATCGCCTAGAATCAAACAAGATTTTAAGCAATACACAGCATGATGTCGAAGCATTAAGGAACTTAACACCATAATAATACCTCATGAAGCAATTCACAGAGGCGTTGAATCTTTACTTCTTGGAGTGCTATTTCTCTGAAAGCTTTTACGTCTTCCGGTTTTCCAGGACCACCCTTAACATTAGCAAAATGTTTGCGGTTGAGATTTTCCAGGGTGGTATACTAAAAACAACATAAACAGACGTAAAAATAAGTAGGAATTAGAAGGGATCTAAGAAAATTAGTCAATATTACTCAGAAGCAACGTACCTTAGTAAGGAAGAGCCTTTCTGCCCTTTGCTGGGCTGTACCACCAGCCTTCAATCCTAGTGCCATCAAAGCCTACAGGAAAATCTAAAATAATTAATCATCTATTAAGTAAACTAATAGCTTTAATGAGAGGTTATCTTCACTCAGAAATTGTCATTACAACAGGTTACCTGCTTAAGTTTCTCAGGCCCCAGTTCCACAAGTTCATCAACTGTTTCATAGTCATCCATGTCAATTGTCGATTGATCAGCATTGGATCGACCATCTTTATCTTCCCAACCTTGAACCGTGCCCGCTTCCCAACGTTCTTCAAAATCCATCTCGATCTAGACAACATACATTTAAGCATTAATGTAACAATGAGAGGCGTTTCAATATAAATGATTGGAAACAGACCTTGGAAAGAATTTTATCCAGATCTTGTAGAGGTTGTGTTCGCTCAAAAAAGGATTGAAGATATGCTGTCAAATCTGAAAGATAGCTTCTATATTTGCTGCAATTGGAGAAACTCAGTGTCAGGAGTTGAAATCATTAATCAGACATTAAGTTAAATGTTTATAGTGGACGTTTTACAAATGCAAATGCCACTCATAGTATTTAAAGTAACCACATGATTCATTTTTTTCACATATGATACACTGTTCCTACATGTCTATTTTATGTTCTACTTCATTGAAATTGTAGAATGTAACACAGTTTTGCCCCAAAATTTCCCCATTTATTTCCCAGGTTCCTCCCTTGACATGTACAAGCTGCACAAGGCCACCCCAATGCCATTTCTTTAGGGTTTAGGGTTCTCAAAAGAGAAAGATGATCTTACTTGGCACTTCAATGCTAAGACTTTTATAGCTCCATACCCATATGCATGTGATGTATGATTCCCATATAAAATAGTTGGCTTTACATGCCTGGAGAGCTTGTGTTTACGGGCAATCTTATGCGTCTGAGGAAATTCTTCTAGGTATGCAGAATACTCAATAGCAGGCCCGAACTTATAGTTCAAGTATTGATTATACAACTCGTGCATGTCTAAGTACTTCCCATTGGCCTCCTGCAAGAAGACATCCGTAAAGTAGAGAAGTCACACCACATATAGAAACGACCATAAGTTTATTACAACCACAATTATTTAATAGTGAGAAATAGACTAGAAACCTCGCCACTGAAGTCCACCCAAGGCTCCTCCTTGAGCAACTCCTCAGGATCATCTCCTGCATCGATCATCTTAGCATTAGGATGACGTCTATGATATTCACGAATCTGCATCAGCTCAAGATTAAAGAAAACTATCAGTAAAAAATCAGTTTTCACATGTGCAGTTAGCAGGAAATACTGAGGAAATCAGCCCCCACGCTTTCAACATAAAGACCATTGAAACATGCTGGATAAGAATGAACGCTGGACATGTGACGAGGGTGCCAAATTACTAGATCATTACTAGTTTAGGTGTCATATGAACTTAATATCAATGCTCACTTTATAGAGCAACACTGGAAGCCTACATTGACAGACTCCTCGGCCACATGCTTTGTCTTAGGGAAACTTGCAAGCCCTTCAAACTTCAATTATGCAGACATAAATCAGATTTCACAAATTCCATCTATTGCCTTCCTCTCTAATCTTGGCATGTAAAACTCTCCTCAGAAAAAATGAAGTATATAAAATGATTATTTAGATACAAAAGGTAATTTACAGAATCCATCTGCATTTCTTTATCACTGAGCTTGCTAAATAATGCTGATCCGAGAAAGTGAGCAGTCAAAATCTGTAATCCAGCCGCAAACCATAATTTATGAGATCTAGCGCAGAATATAACTCTCTCTCATTCCATTCTCTCCACGTCATCTAGGCCATATTTCAGCTGCTTCCTTAATCTCTTGCTCAAAGAAATCCCTTCCAGAAATCTTGCTCCAAACAACATTGAGAATTCTTTGACATCTCATCAGCATCATTGCAAAGGATTACTTTTAGCATATATACGAATGAACTACTGGATGAAGCTTTCCACTTAATAGTGCTGACATGGCTGTCTAGCATAACCTTTAGCAGATTCATTGAAGACTAGTAATTGATGCGTGCTATCTATACCTATTGTCACCATCATTGCCAACCATAATGCTTGCAAGCCATATATAAAGACCGCATATTGATGTACACTGCCTAGTGGTAGAAGAATGCTATAACCATTACCTAATATAATCTTTTGCATACATCATTTAACTCTAACTTATAGATGCATCCTACCTCTTTTAGGCGATCATAGAAGACACTAAACACATTCTGGCCGCCAGCACCTTGACCTCCCAACAAAGCCACCTCATCTTGCCGGGCGTGATCCTTGTCTTCATATATATCTATCTGCAAGAAGTAATAAGCACACTTATTAGAGGAAAGACGCCAAAAGATGGTTTACAATGATGAACCGAAGGGAAGGAGAACAAAATGAAATATATAAGCGGAAGGATGAGAGTTCCATAAAAAGAAAGGGATTCTTTTCATTCTTTCTTCCTCTGTGTGAGTGAGAGAGAGGGAGAGAGAGGGAGAGAGAGAGAAAGAGAGAGAGACTTACTAGGCGAGAGGATGTGAGCATGATGCTGTCGAGCATGTTCCTGACACGGTGGTTCTGATGGAGCCGCTCTTTCTGCGTCCTCACCTCGCGCTGCAGATCCTTGACAATCAACCTCTCCAACCGCTCTACTTCCTCGTGATCCGCACGGGTCTGCTCCAACAGTGTCCCAGACATGACGACGACTTACACAGAGCAGGAAAGGAAACCCTAATACTAAATAAACCTCTGCGCTTTCGTTCGTTCCTGTTGTGGCTGTGGCTGTGGCTGTGGCTGTGGCTGTGGCTGTGTGTTACATTATACATACAACTCCACTACACAGCTCCGAATTCCGCTGCTCCCACTCTTTCCTTCTTTTTTGCTTTGTCCAAATCAACCAAATTCATATCTTGCATTGGATTTGGCATGTAAAGAAGGCTTTTGATTTCTCTACAACAAAATGAAGAAGTAGAATTGACTTGTGGTGGGCCAAAGTTGGAGCTCTCAAGAAACATATCTTTAAACTTCTTTTTTGCCCTCTGCCCTAATCTATCGATCTATCTATGTATCCAGAGAATTCATCTATGTACATATAAGGAAACATATCTAAAACTGCCTTTTTGTCCTGTCCTACCGAATAAGTTCATCCATCCATTAGGAAACATATATGTAGCTAAAAACACTCCTCTTTTTGCCCTGCCAACAAGAACAACAAAAACAAGAGAGATACCAAGAGAGCCCCATCCACCGACTACGAAACATATATCTAAAAACTCCCTTTTTTGTTCTGACCTGCCCTGCCTTCACCTACGAAAAAGAAGAACAAAAACGAGAGAGAGAGAGAGAGAGAGAGAGAGAGAGAGAGAGAGAGAGAGAGAGATCCATGAGAGACTTTCAAACATATGACATAGCGCTTATGGCAACAAGGATAAGACAACTCGAGAGAAGGCTATAAGACTTGGAGTTGGCATTGGGACAATTAAAGACAACACAAGTATAAAACAAAGGCAAATTCGACAAGACACATTGATTTGACTACGTGATCGTGTACAACAATAACCTCGACAATCGATACAATTCAATGAGGAAGTTTGCAATCTCATGGTTTAGACTATACATTGTGACATGCACAAATGACAATGCCACCTACCACCTCACCGAACTCGACGAAACAAGGCTAGTAGTACTGGCCAGGCAAACAAGTTAAGATCTTCAAGGAGCGGCAGAGAGGCAAGCAAATCCTCAATGTCATTGGAGAAGAAGAACACGACAACGACCAAGCATCGAGTCACGAGGATGGCTTATATGACGAAAGGGGAAATTTTGAAGGTAGACTACAAAGGGCATAGAATTTGAATCATCATCAGTGCGAATTAAAGAATTATTCTCTATTTTTCTTTTTTTTTAATACAAAGTGGGGTAGTTTGCATTTAATGCAAAATGAGGCACCTCTCTCTTCATACAAAAAGTGCAAGGGAACTCATTTAGGTTCTACTTTTGGGGCGTTTTGAGTTGGCTTGGGGATAAGGAAGAGCTCTTCATTTCAACTTTGGTATTTTGGCATTTTGGGGGAGCATCAACTTTTGCCTTTGGGAGCTTGGGTGTTAAAGGATCCAACCAGCTCACTTACCGGTCATTTAAAGAGAGGACAAGGTGGTATTGAGAACATTGCTCCGACATTGAGGCCTCGTGACCATTGGTAGTAGTCGGTGTTACCGGCCGGCAAAGGAGTCCAGAGTGTGAAACGAAGGAGTTATTTAATTATTAGGAATGGTTGTAAGTAAGCTATTAGTGTGGGCGGACGGACCGGAATCGGTATGCCGTTCCGGATCCAGACCGATCCCGAACAGGTGCGGATGGCACCGTTTTGTATTAAAAACCGGAAACCTATTTAAAGGCCCGGATACAATGTAATGGGCAGCGGATAATTAATGAAGCTTAGTGTTTTTATCTCTATGTGTTAATTGTCGTTCTGCATTCATTGTTATATCTTACGCGTGTGATTATTAAGGACGATCTTGCTAAGTAGCCTAATTAAGTCGGATTAATCGTTGAGCCTAATCCTCTTGCCGTAACACCCCTTTGGTGAAGTGTCTTCCGTAGACACCCTGTGTTAGGCCATTGTCCGGCCCTAAGAGTTAACACAGTTTTTGGCGACCACGATTCCTGTTTTTGCAATGAACGACGGCACAAATGGATGACTAGATCAACGCACGACCTGGTTATAGATCGAACTCGACGCACTGCCGAAAGGCAAAGGAGACGTGAGGCTTTCCAGCAAGCGGCACAAGAAATTACAGCGGATCGCTCGTTTTCCAACGTAATCTGGAGAGTAGCGGAGGAGTCCCTCCGGTTACAGCAAACATCGCACCCGGATGATGACAGCAGCCTAATAAGCCTCCTGGAAACCGAATCCCTTCTCCAGGCGTTGGCAAGCAGAGAAGGCGAAGCAGAAGCCTTTTCAGCGTATGAATCGGATTCCGAAGGGGGATACAACGTGCACACGAACTACCGTAGCAGCAACGACACCCCGGGCGGACCGGGGGACGAAGGATCAGACACCTTACCGACACAGGAATTGGAAATGCTAAGGCTGGAACCTCCGGAACCAGAAGCAGAGGAAGAGCGACCTCCGACACCGGAAGTCGAGGAGGAGAGGCCTCCGTCACCAAAAGAAGATGAAAGACCACCGACGCCAGAGACAAATCAGGAAAGACCACCGACGCCGGAGAAAAACCAGGAACGACCACCAACACCACCAACCCGCGCACCGGTACCGGACGACGACATGCCGTTCCAGTACTCCAAGTATAGAGATGATCCGGACGCGGAAGCTCATGTTCACGCCTTTGAACAGACATGGGAAGCAAACCATGTGTCCCAACGATTGACCCCGGAGGAAGAGGAACGCTCTAAGATAGCGGAATTTGGCGTCACATTGGAGGGACCGACAGCAAGATGGCGCCGGACGCATGACCCGTCTACCATCACCACCTTCGCAGATTTTAAAGCTAAATTCTTGCATTTTTTCCAAAGGGAGGTGGACCAGATAGTAATGGTGGGCTTATTTTATACCATCCGACAGGAGGCAGGGGAGAGCATTCCCCAGTTTGTCATCCGGTTTCAACGGATGCATAGTCAGCTTGCCCGCGCACCCCCGGAGGAGGAATTACGGACTATATTCCTAAATGTGCTCCGGAAACCCCTACGCACGGTTTGCACGGTAATTGACTTCTGTGCAAGTACCATCGACCAGGTCATTGACCGGGTGAGAGATGGAAAACACAAGCTCCTAGCTCACACTGGGAGCACTCCAACGGGCGTTACTGTCCGATGAAGACCTCCGGTTTCGGCAAGCAATACAGTGCACAACCTGCTTGAATTCCGGACACTCGACACTAGAATGCACTATGAGGACGCAATGTGTAATCTGTCAATCCAAGGGCCATATGATGAATAGGTGCGAGTATAATCTATTGAACCGGCAAGCATCGCCCGTCCGACAAATAGAGCCACATAGCAGTCGGGATGAAGAAGAGGAACGCTGGCGGCGAATGGACCGCGACCGACCGGCACAAGATGTCTGGTATGGCGATCGACGGGAGAATGATGTTCGGTACGGTGATCGGCGTGATAACTACGACCGGTACGATAGATATGATCGGTACCAGGATTACAATAGACGATACGAACATTACGACCGGGAGCACTCCCCCGGGTATCGTCAGCAATGGGAGGAATACGGCAGATATAACGACCAACCTCGTCAAGAGTACCGCAATAAGAAGAACTATAACAAAAAACGACATTTCAAAAAAGGCGGCCACCCACGGGATCCGGAACAAGGAGCTTCAAGCAGCCAACCGGCCCAAAACCCCGCGCTTACCACAGGACCTGCCCCGGATACAACAAACAATGTCGAATCCAGCAATACCCGGAAAACCTACTGCTACTACTGCCGACAGGAAGGCCATTATAGTAATCAATGCCCGGTGAAGAGCTATGACAAATGACCGGCAGTAAATATGGTAGTCCCTGAAGTGGCAGATCTACAGCAGGTGACCACAAGGTCGAAGGGCATGGCCAAGGAATGGGAGACGCAGGAGACCATCCGGAAGCAAGCGACGGAATGGGTGAAGAAAGCAAACAAGCAAAACGTAACAGACTTAGAGTGGCAAAAGGAGAACACCGTAGGGCTTGCCGGCGGCAGTCACTCCGAGAACGAGACATGGCAGGCGTTGCAAGAATGCCAGATTACGCTGCCACTAGGAAGACTCCTACAGCTCGTGCCAAGATTCACGGAAGGATTGAAGACAGCCAGGACGGAAGGAGAATCATCACTGGCACCGGTACTCTTCTCGAATCCGGAGGAGGGACCAACGGTGGTGGACACCAACAGTCCGGTAATTACTGCCATTGTAAAAGGGAAAGAACTCCCCGACACAGTAATAGACGGAGGCTCCGGTGTGAATGTAATAAGCCTCCGGACGTGTGATGCCTTGGGAATCCACGAGTGGGAGCCGTGTCCGTTCTGGTTACGGATGGCCGATACAAGCTTAGTGCGGCCAACAGGATTAATACGAAAATTAGAAGTCACCGTTGGCGGTCATACATTTCACATTTCGGCAGTAGTGCTACAATTACAGGCACAAGGCGCATACCCGCTATTGCTGGGGCGGGCGTGGTTGAAAATGGCACATATCAAACAGAATTGGAGGAAAAATATAATTACCTTCCGGCGAGGAAAAGCCAAGGTATGGGTACCAACACAGCCAAGGACGAGCATTGGCAAGGAATGTACACCGTTGTATGCAGAGTGCGTCAACATGCTAGAAGGGTTAGCTGATGAAGAAGAAGCTCAGTACTTGTAGGAAAACCCGAAGATCGTACCCCTCTTCGAAATTGACATTACCGAAGCAGTAGCACCATACTTACCGCAGCCGGAAGAGACTGAAGCAGAACCGGATAAGGATGCAATCCGAGAGTTACGACAAGCGCAGGAAGCGTTGGAACGGGAAATGGCCGTTTCACAGCGCGTAAAAGCGTCTCAACTTGAAGAGGTGAACCTAGGGACCACGGACGAAGCAAAACCGGTGCACATCGCCAAGGAGATGAAGTCCGAAGACAAAACACGATGATCACACTTCTCACGGAATTTCGTGACGTGTTTGCCTGGTCATACGAAGACATGCGAGGGCTCGACCCTCAGTTATACCAGCATCAGATTCACTTGAGCAAGGATGCAAAACCAGTGGCACAAAGACGGTACCGGATGAATCCCAATTATGCCGCCAAAGTCAAGGAGGAAATCGACAAACTGCTAAGAGTTGGCTTTATCCGTCCGGTAAAGAAAGCGACATGGTTGAACCCGATCGTAGTCGTACCGAAGAAGAACGGAAAAATTCGAATTTGTGTGGACTACCGGAAACTCAATGCGGCTACGGTAATGGATGCGTTTCCACTTCCGTTCACAGATGGAGTGTTGGATGCCGTCGCCGGCCATGAGGTCTATAGCTTTCTAGACGAATTTAGCGGGTACAATCAGATCCGGATGCACCTGTCATGATATGGCAAGACTCGAACCCATGACCTTATGCTACATGGGTCGAGCTACTACCATTAGACTATGAATTGTAATTTGTAGGATATTATTTTCATTTATGTTTTATCATAGAAAATTGATGTATATTCCAGATCTCTCTGGAACATTCTAGAAGCTTCAGGCTTATTCCTAGAAACGCTATAAAAGGAGGCACAAGGCATTGTTTTGAACCAAATTGGTTCAACACCAGTCTTAATCCTCTTCGCCGCTTTGTACTTATCTTTCACATAATATATTAGCCGTTGTCATCATCTCTCTCTCTCTCTCATTCTCGATATCTCTCTCTCCTCTTCTCACTTCCTCTCTCGGGAGTCTTACGTAGTCCCGTCCCCCTTAGTACTAATAGTACTACTCTTCTTTAGTACTAATTCCATCTCTGTTTTAGTACTATTCCTGACTAATAGTACTACTCTTCTTTAGTACTAATTCCATCTCTGTTTTAGTACTATTCCTGACTAATAGTACTACTCTTCTTTAGTACTAATTCCATCTCTGTTTTAGTACTATTCCTGACAGTTTGAACCAATTTTCTCCTCCAGCCTACTTGTCACTCTCCCTCATCCTCCTACCCTTTTCCCTATACTATGGCTACTGTTAGCGCCCAAGAATACCAATCCGTTTTCTCCGAGCTACAGTGCCTAAAAGAAAAGTTTGTTGCCCTGGAACAAGAAAACCAACAATTGATAGGGGATCTGCAACAAATCGCTCTAGAAAAACAACAAACGCAACAACAACATGGGGAGTTAGCGTTACAGGTACAACAACTCGAAGCAGCGTTGCAACAACAAGGATCAAGTCCCTAAGGATTTCATAAAGAGCCCAAGATTGGACTTCCTGTGAAATTTGATGGAACGCGATCGCAATTCTGGGGATTCCTTAATCAGGTACGCTTAGTCATCCAGATGCATCCTTCCTGATATCCCACTGATGCATCTCGAGTCGGCCTAATAGGTGTCACGGATCATAAACTCAAGAGACAACGAAGAAGATAACCAAATGGACAAGAAAGAATATAGTACTAAAGGAAAGACTCCATAACTGGTGTTGTTCACCTTGAATTCCTTCAAGGTGAACTCCTCTATTTATACTACATGGCATGCATACTTGTTGCACGCATGTGAATCTACAATAGAGCATGTAGGTATGCATGCATGTGCCAAGTGTAAATACTACAAGGGAGCAACTATGCACATGATGCTAGCAAAATAATAAGGAACAATTACATACATAACTAGTACTAGATATCTTGGTTAACTCATAATAGTAGATTATAACATGGTCGTGTCAAGAGTTCGAATCTTGACATTATCCCCCCTCTTACGCCGCCGCCTTCCCAAATCGGCCGCTGGTTTGTGGGGATATCGGTGATGAAAATCTTGGACGACCTCTGGGGCATTTTGTAAATTTTCCGATGGTTCCCATGTGGCCTCAGACATGGGGTAACCCCTCCATAGGACGAGGTATTGCAAGTGTCGACGGTGCCAACGCGAGTCAAGGATTTGGTCGACCTCGTATTCCTCCCCTGTCGTCAATTGCACAGGTGGTGGTGGTGGGGCTTGACGTCCTGGGAGTTGTGAAGCATAATGGGGTTCGAGGAGGGAGACATGAAAAACATCGTGAATCCGAAAGTGGGATGGAAGGGCGAGCCGGAAGGCGACGGGATTGATGCACTCGATGATACGGAATGGTCCCAACTTCTTGTAATCAAGTTTCGCACATGGACGAGTAGTAGAGATGTGTCGACGTAACAACCAAACCATGTCTCCAACGACAAAGTGTGGAGTGGAAGATCGATGGCGATCAGCCTGCTTCTTGTATCGTTCATTAGCAAGACTAAGCTCCAAGGATAAATCATGATGTACTTCTTCCAAAATGCGGGCACGATCCTCCGCCGAAGGGTTCACGGAAGTGGTAGGAAGGGAAATGTTGAAGCGAGGATGTAAACCGTAGTTGGCAAAGAAGGGAGTGACGCCAGTCGATGCATGGAGTGAATTATTGTAGGCGAATTCCGCGAGCGAAAGTAAGTTGACCCAATCATCTTGTTGGTAACTAACCGAGCACCGAAGATACTGCTCAAGGATTTGGTTGACACGCTCCGTTTGCCCGTCAGTTTGGGGGTGATAAGCGGAGGACAACTTGACAGAGATGCCTA
The DNA here is from genome assembly GCF_043228905.1 of Azolla caroliniana. Taxonomy (NCBI): domain Eukaryota; kingdom Viridiplantae; phylum Streptophyta; class Polypodiopsida; order Salviniales; family Salviniaceae; genus Azolla; species Azolla caroliniana. The sequence goes on along the minus strand of NW_028230488.1, from coordinate 8,754 downwards.
AAGTTTGTAGCAGGCGCTGCCAGAAGTGAGAGACAAACTGGGGTCCGCGATCCGAGATGACATCATCGGGGAGTCCATGCAAGCGTACTACATTGTTGAGTAGGAGATGCACCATTCCTTCTCCGGAAATGGTTTTGGAGCATGGAGTGAAGTGAGCCATCTTCGTAAACCGATCGACAACGACCAACACCGAGTCATAGCTATTGACCAAGGGTAGATCAGTTATCAGGTCCATAGAGATAGAGGCCCAAGGACGACGAGGACATGGAAGCGGCTGTAGTAAGCCGTATGGCCGATGATGAATGGCTTTGGAGCGAGCACAAACCTCACAACTCTTTATGTATTCTTTGACCAGCTTCCATGGTTGTGGCCACCAATACCCCCGAGAGATTAGCTCGAGGGTTTTCGCGACCCCGAAATGACCTGCAAGTGGGTCATCGTGGCATTCCCGCAACACCCGGGTGCGACATGGGCCCTCTGGGACGTATAAGAGATGATCTCGGAACAACAAACCCTCTTGTATGGTGAAGGTGTCAAGATCCTTCCTTTTGGTCGCCTTGGAGGGGTTTTGCAAACTATCTCGAATCTCGTTGGCGAACGCATCGGTCTTGGATGCATCAGTGATTTGTTGGAGTAAAGAATCATCCTGCAACATACAAGTGGCAAACAGATGCAATTGGTCGGGTTTCAACAAACGTCTAGATTGTTGAGCATAAGCAGCATCCCCAGGGCGGAGTGCAAGGTCAGCTCGGCGAGAAAGGGCATCAGCCTTCCCATGTTGGCCTCCAGGTCGAAATACGATCTCAAAATCGTAGTCGGCGAGAAATGTAGACCAACGGCCCTGCCTTCGATTCAAAGTACGAGTGGTGGAAAAATAAACTAAATTTTTATGATCAGTCACTACCTGGACACGATGTTGTGCGCCGGCCAAGTAGGGTCGCCATTCTTCAAAGGCAGCAATGATAGCAGCAAGCTCCTTGTCGTAAATGGGATAATTGATTTCAGATGCCGTAAATTTTTGGGAATAGTAAGCCACTGGGTGCATTAGGTTGTTGTCGTCTGCTTGGGATAAGATGGCGCCAATGGCAAAGTCAGAGGCATCGGTTTCGACTTGGAAGGGTTTTGTGGGGTCGGCATGTAGCAGCACCGGGGCAGTGATGAATGCGTGTTTGAGTGAGTCGAACGCATTTTGTGCCTCCGAGGTCCATAAAAATGGAGTGCCTTTATGGGTGAGAGCGATAAGAGGTTGTGCTAGGGTGGAAAACCCCTTGATGAAGCGACGGTAAAAATTCGCGAAGCCGAGGAAGGATTGCACATCTTTAAGTCGCCTTGGAGTCGCCCACGCCTGAATGACAGAGACCTTCTTCATATCCATGGTGATGCCAGTGGGCGAGATGATGTAGCCCAGAAATTCGATCGAGGTACGGTCGAACTCGCATTTCTCGCTTTTGGCATAGAGGCCATGCTCGCGAAGTTTGGCCAGAACTAATCGGACTTGGCGAGTGTGCTCCTCCATGTTTGGCGAGAAAATGAGAATATCATCGAGGTAAATGACAACAAAAAGATCAAGATATTCTCGGAAAATATCGTTCATCATATGTTGAAAAACTGCGGGAGCGTTAGTAAGACCAAAAGGCATTACCTTGTATTCGAAATGCCCATACCGTGTTCGAAATGCGGTTTTCCATTCATCCCCCGGCTTGATGCGTACTAGATTGTACGCGCCACGCAGATCAACTTTGGAGAAGACACGCGCAACTCGGAGCCGATCAAGGAGTTCGGGGATCAGAGGTAGCGGATAGCGGTTGCGCACAGTGAGTTTGTTGAGACCTCGGTAGTCTACGCATAAGCGTAGAGAGCCGTCCTTCTTCTTCACAAATAAAATGGGGGCCCCGGCTGGTGACTTAGAAGGTTGAATAAAGCCTTTCTCGAGGTTCTCATCAAGATACACACGAAGGGCCTTCAACTCTGGTGCAGACAACGCATATAGAGGACCAAAGGGTGGACACGCACCTTCTTGAAGATCAATCGGACAGTCGTAGAGCCGGTGTTCAGGCAACCGATCAGCATTACATTTTTCAAATACGTCGGAGAAGTGTTGGTATTTTTCAGGAATAACATGGAGTGTGTTAGAAATGGTGCCACAAACAAACCCATCCTGGACGGATGATGGGGTAGTCAATTCGGAGTCGACCGTCTCCGAAGGATAGGAAACTGAATTTACCTTCATACTTTTGCACGAGCATCTTGGCTTGCTAAATGTGATCAAGCGGTTGCACCAATCCACTATTGGATTGTGCGCCTCCAACCACGTTAGTCCTAAGACGATCGGATGTCGAGGAGATGCGATGAGGTAAAAAGTGAGCTCCTCTTGGTGTGAGCCCACCCGAAGCCCTAATGGGATTGTAGCTTGAGTAATTGCACCTGACGAGAGGACGCACCCGTCGATGGCTTCAACTGGAATGGGTTTTGAGAGGCCAACGACAGGTACGCCATGTGCTTGGGCAAACGCGACGTCGATGAAGCAAGAAGATGCCCCAGAATCAAGTAAAGCAACAGACTGAATGGAACTAGAGTTAAACGAAAGCCATACCTCCAATGTGAAATTGCCTGATGGTCCGGCAATGGAACCAAGAGAATGTGGGCGACGGGAGATGTCCAGTTGCATGGCTCCTACTGCAACCGAACGATGTCGTTTTCCGGATGTTGGGGTCCGTTAGCTCTATGGAATTGTGGGCGAGTACTCCTAGGACAATGGCGAACGACATGACCGGAGGCGCCACAATACATGCACAAGCCATTAGCCCGCCGAAATTGTCGTTCAGCATCAGTCAATGGTCGAAATCGGGCTTGATCAATTTCCATGGGGACAGGAGCATCTGCCGAAGTAGGCGAGTGTGAGGATGCTTGGGGTTGTATGACCGGGGCGTGGCGTGGAAGTGAATGAGGTGGGAACCAAGTCCGGCGCTCTTCTTGGCGAAATTCGAAAAGACGATTGTCACAATGGACTGCTTGTGAAATCGCTTGGGATAACGAGGTGGGCTCCGGAAAGTTTAAGAGAAGATTCTTGACATTGCTTCGAAGACCGCGCCGAAAGTGATCAGCTAAAGCTTGATCATCCCAATTGACGTCGCATGCTAGTTGTCGAAATTCGGAAGCATAGACCGAAGCTGCACGTGAACCTTGTTCGAGTGCATAAATCTTGTTAAGAGCTGTACGTCGTCGGTCCGTCTCTCCAAATGTGGCCTCTAACTCGGCGAGGAAGGCGGGAAAGTCCTCCAATAAAGGTGATGAGGTTTCTACCAATGGTGCAAACCAAGCTTGGGCCGGACCGGAGAGAAGGGTGCCCACAAGGCCGACTTGTCGAAGACCATCTCCATAACGTTGAGGTTGTAGCCGAATGATAAGTCGAACTTGGTTGATGAACCCTCGGAAACGCGACCTCGTTCCATCAAATTTTTCTGGGAGGCTAACCTTAGGCTCAAGAAACTGTGATGAAGCTAGGCTAGATGTTGGTAGAAGATCGGGCTCTAGGCTAGGTTGTTGTGGGAGACTAGGGTTCGGGGGTTGTGAGGATAGGGAGGTACCGACTTGAAGTTCTTGTAAAGAATTTCGAAGAGCTTCATTTTCAAGCTGTAGTTGTCGTAAGGCTACCATTATTTGGCCTAACTCACTAGTTGAGTCGGACATAGCTATGGCTTATGAGAGGGAGAGCTATGAGGATGGAAGGTGAACAAACTGTCACGGATCATAAACTCAAGAGACAACGAAGAAGATAACCAAATGGACAAGAAAGAATATAGTACTAAAGGAAAGACTCCATAACTGGTGTTGTTCACCTTGAATTCCTTCAAGGTGAACTCCTCTATTTATACTACATGGCATGCATACTTGTTGCACGCATGTGAATCTACAATAGAGCATGTAGGTATGCATGCATGTGCCAAGTGTAAATACTACAAGGGAGCAACTATGCACATGATGCTAGCAAAATAATAAGGAACAATTACATACATAACTAGTACTAGATATCTTGGTTAACTCATAATAGTAGATTATAACATGGTCGTGTCAAGAGTTCGAATCTTGACATTACTGTCACGGATCATAAACTCAAGAGACAACCAAGAAGATAACCAAATGGACAAGAAAGAAGATAGTACTAAAGGAAAGACTCCATAACTGGTGTTGTTCACCTTGAATTCCTTCAAGGTGAACTCCTCTATTTATACTACATGGCATGCACACTTGTTGCACGCATGTGAATCTACAATAGAGCATGTAGGTATGCATGCATGTGCCAAGTGTAAATACTACAAAGGAGCAACTATGCACATGATGCTAGCAAAATAATAAGGACCAATTACATACATAACTAGTACTAGATATCTTGGTTAACTCATAATAGTAGATTATAACATGGTCGTGTCAAGAGTTCGAATCTTGACATTATCCCCCCTCTTACGCCGCCTTCCCAAATCGGCCGCTGGTTTGTGGGGATATCGGTGATGAAAATCTTGGACGACCTCTGGGGCATTTTGTAAATTTGCCGATGGTTCCCATGTGGCCTCAGACATGGGGTAACCCCGCCATAGGACGAGGTATTGCAAGTGTCGACGGTGCCAACGCGAGTCAAGGATTTGGTCGACCTCGTATTCCTCCCCTGTCGTCAACTGCACAGGTGGTGGTGGTGGGGCTTGACGTCCTGGGAGTTGTGAAGCATAATGGGGTTCGAGGAGGGAGACATGAAAAACATCGTGAATCCGGAAGTGGGATGGAAGGGCGAGCCGGAAGGCGACGGGATTGATGCACTCGATGATACGGAATGGTCCCAACTTCTTGTAATCAAGTTTCGCACATGGACGAGTAGTAGAGATGTGTCGACGTAACAACCAGACCATGTCTCCAACGACAAAGTGTGGAGTGGAAGATCGATGGCGATCAGCCTGCTTCTTGTATCGTTCATTAGCAAGACTAAGCTCCAAGGATAAATCATGATGTACTTCTTCCAAAATGCGGGCACGATCCTCCGCCGAAGGGTTCACGGAAGTGGTAGGAAGGGAAATGTTGAAGCGAGGATGTAAACCATAGTTGGCAAAGAAGGGAGTGACGCCAGTCGATGCATGGAGAGAATTATTGTAGGCGAATTCCGCGAGCGAAAGTAAGTTGACCCAATCATCTTGTTGGTAACTAACCGAGCACCGAAGATACTGCTCAAGGATTTGGTTGACAGGCTCCGTTTGCCCGTCAGTTTGGGGGTGATAAGCGGAGGACAACTTGACAGAGATGCCTAAAGTTTGTAGCAAGCGCTGCCAGAAGTGAGAGACAAACTGGGGTCCGCGATCCGAGATGACATCATCGGGGAGTCCATGCAAGCGTACTACATTGTTGAGTAGGAGATGCACCATTCCTTCTCCGGAAATGGTTTTGGAGCATGGAGTGAAGTGAGCCATCTTCGTAAACCGATCGACAACGACCAACACCGAGTCATAACTATTGACCAAGGGTAGATCAGTTATCAGGTCCATAGAGATAGAGGCCCAAGGACGACGAGGACATGGAAGCGGCTGTAGTAAGCCGTATGGCCGATGATGAATGGCTTTGGAGCGAGCACAAACCTCACAACTCTTTATGTATTCTTTGACCAGCTTCCATGGTTGTGGCCACCAATACCCCCGAGAGATTAGCTCGAGGGTTTTCGCGACCCCGAAATGACCTGCAAGTGGGTCATCGTGGCATTCCCGCAACACCCGGGTGCGACATGGGCCCTCTGGGACGTATAAGAGATGATCTCGGAACAACAAACCCTCTTGTATGGTGAAGGTGTCAAGATCCTTCCTTTTGGTCGCCTTGGAGGGGTTTTGCAGACTATCTCGAATCTCGTTGGCGAACGCATCGGTCTTGGATGCATCAGTGATTTGTTGGAGTAAAGAATCATCCTGCAACATACAAGTGGCAAACATATGCAATTGGTCGGGTTTCAACAAACGTCTAGATTGTTGAGCATAAGCAGCATCCCCAGGGCGGAGTGCAAGGTCAGCTCGGCGAGAAAGGGCATCAGCCTTCCCATGTTGGCCACCAGGTCGAAATACAATCTCAAAATCGTAGTCAGCGAGAAATGTTGACCAACGGGCCTGCCTTCGATTCAAAGTACGAGTGGTGGAAAAATAAACTAAATTTTTATGATCAGTCACTACCTGGACACGATGTTGTGCGCCGGCCAAGTAGGGTCGCCATTCTTCAAAGGCAGCAATGATAGCAGCAAGCTCCTTGTCGTAAATGGGATAATTGATTTCGGATGCCGTAAATTTTCGGGAATAGTAAGCCACTGGGTGCATTAGGTTGTTGTCGTCTGCTTGGGATAAGATGGCGCCAATGGCAAAGTCAGAGGCATCGGTTTCGACTTGGAAGGGTTTTGTGGGGTCGGCATGTAGCAGCACCGGGGCAGTGATGAATGCGTGTTTGAGTGAGTCGAACGCATTTTGTGCCTCTGAGGTCCATAAAAATGGAGTGCCCTTATGGGTGAGAGCGATAAGAGGTTGTGCTAGGGTGGAAAACCCCTTGATGAAGCGACGGTAAAAATTTGCGAAGCCGAGGAAGGATTGCACATCTTTAAGTCGCCTTGGAGTCGCCCACGCCTGAATGACAGAGACCTTCTTCATATCCATGGTGATGCCAGTGGGCGAGATGATGTAGCCCAGAAATTCGATCGAGGTACGGTCGAACTCGCATTTCTCGCCTTTGGCATAAAGGCCATGCTCGCGAAGTTTGGCCAGAACTAATTGGACTTGGCGAGTGTGCTCCTCCATGTTTGGCGAGAAAATGAGAATATCATCGAGGTAAATGACAACAAAAAGATCAAGATATTCCCGGAAAATATCGTTCATCATATGTTGAAAAACTGCGGGAGCGTTAGTAAGACCAAAAGGCATTACCTTGTATTCGAAATGCCCATACCGTGTTCGAAATGCGGTTTTCCATTCATCCCCCGGCTTGATGCGTACTAGATTGTACGCGCCACGCAGATCAACTTTGGAGAAGACACGCGCAACTCGGAGCCGATCAAGGAGTTCGGGGATCAGAGGTAGCGGATAGCGGTTGCGCACAGTGAGTTTGTTGAGACCTCGGTAGTCGACGCATAAGCGTAGAGAGCCGTCCTTCTTCTTCACAAATAAAATGGGGGCCCCGGCTGGTGACTTAGAAGGTTGAATAAAGCCTTTCGCGAGGTTCTCATCAAGATACACACGAAGGGCCTTCAACTCTGGTGCAGACAACGCATATAGAGGACCAAAGGGTGGACACGCACCTTCTTGAAGATCAATCGGACAGTCGTAGAGCCGATGTTCAGGCAACCGATCAGCATTACATTTTTCAAATACGTCGGAGAAGTGTTGGTATTTTTCGGGAATAACATGGAGTGTGTTAGAAATGGCGCCACAAACAAACCCATCCTGGACGAATGATGGGGTAGTCAATTCGGAGTCGACCGTCTCCGAAGGATAGGAAACTGAATTTACCTTCATACTTTTGCACGAGCATCTTGGCTTGCTAAATGTGATCGAGCGGTTGCACCAATCTACTATTGGATTGTGCGCCTCCAACCACGTTAGTCCTAAGACGATCGGATGTCGAGGAGATGCGATGAGGTAAAAGGTGAGCTCCTCTTGGTGTGAGCCCACCCGAAGCCCTAATGGGATTGTAGCTTGAGTAATTGCACCTGACGAGAGGACGCACCCGTCAATGGCTTCAACTGGAATGGGTTTTGAGAGGCCAACGACAGGTACGCCATGTGCTTGGGCAAACGCGACGTCGATGAAGCAAGAAGATGCCCCAGAATCAAGTAAAGCAACAGACTGAATGGAACTAGAGTTAAACGAAAGCCATACCTCCAATGTGAAATTGCCTGATGGTCCGGCAATGGAACCAAGAGAATGTGGGCGACGGGAGATGTCCAGTTGCATGGCTCCTACTGCAACCGAACGATGTCGTTTTCCGGATGTTGGGGTCCGTTAGCTCGATGGAATTGTGGGCGAGTACTCCTAGGACAATGGCGAACGACATGACCGGAGGCGCCACAATACATGCACAAGCCATTAGCCCGCCGAAATTGTCGTTCAGCATCAGTCAATGGCCGAAATCGGGCTTGATCAATTTCCATGGGGACAGGAGCATCTGCCGAAGTAGGCGAGTGTGAGTATGCTTGGGGTTGTATGACCGGGGCGTGGCGTGGAAGTGAATGAGGTGGAACCCAAGTCCGGCGCTCTTCTTGGCGAAATTCGAAAAGACGATTGTCACAATGGACTGCTTGTGAAATCGCTTGGGATAACGAGGTGGGCTCTGGAAAGTTTAAGAGAAGATTCTTGACATTACTTCGAAGACCGCGCCGAAAGTGATCAACTAAAGCTTGATCATCCCAATTGACGTCGCATGCTAGTTGTCGAAATTCGGAAGCATAGACCGAAGCTGCACGTGAACCTTGTTCGAGTGCATAAATCTTGTTAAGAGCTGTACGTCGTCGGTCCGTCTCTCCAAATGTGGCCTCTAACTCGGCGAGGAAGGCGGGAAAGTCCTCCAATAAAGGTGATGAGGTTTCTACCAATGGTGCAAACCAAGCTTGGGCCGGACCGGAGAGAAGGGTGCCCACAAGACCGACTTGTCGAAGACCATCTCCATAACGTTGAGGTTGTAGCCGAATGATAAGTCGAACTTGGTTGATGAACCCTCGGAAACGCGACCTCGTTCCATCAAATTTTT